>NC_141022.1:34302500-34420000 GCF_052040795.2 Danio rerio | reverse complement strand
GTATTTCTGTGATTAACGACAGCATGCTAAATTCTTTTTTGGTGAAGAAACACGTCTTGACCTTTACAGATAAGCAGCTTTGAGGCATCTTTGAAAAAAGAAAACAACACTGAAGCAATTTTATCTGCTTTGCAGAAGAATGTTATTTTTAAAATAAACATTTAGCACTTGACAGAGCAAATTTAGACTGATTAGATATAATCATTTGACTATTTGGAGGGCCACCGAAGTTCTTTTTTGTTCTGCATTTCAAGTCACCATGAAATCAAAATTAACCATATGATTTTTTTAGCTCACATTGCTGGTTTTGTGATGAATAATTCATCTGTGAATGCACTGGAAATTCAATTCATCTAATTAAAAAAAGTCAGGGTAATGGTTAACATCTAAATTTTATCCCTTGACCAAATGAGAATTGAGAATTTATGAGATTTAATGAGATTTTAAAGAATTGTTTGGTGAATATTTTTTTTATGTTCAAAATAAATACATTTAATCAAAACAACTTAAAATATATATCCGGAAAAATAAAACAAACAATATTAACAATTTGACTGCCGCTCTACTAAACGGTTGACCATGTTTTTACTGTTATAAATAATGACTGTTATAGTCATTTAAAGAATGACCATTTTAAATAATGGCTTACACACAGCATTGTTGGTTTACAAAAATAAATGAATAAATAAATAAAAATCAAACAAACATCCTGTTGCTCTTCTACACTTAATTTTGGTTTTATTGTAAAAAAAAAAAAGAAAGAAAGAAAAACAAGAAAGCATTTTCACTGAGAATCTGAAATACTTTATGGCATACCTAAAAAAAAATTTATTCAAAATGTTTTATTTTGAACATGGTTTTAAGATGAATTGGTCTTATTATTTTTGGATTTGTTAGTCATAGTATATGTTTTAAGCCCAGTGCTTTTACCATAAACTGACATATCAACCATTTGGTAGGTTGATATTTTAGAAATGATGAGATTTGTTAAAAAAATGCATTGAGTGTATTAACTAGCAACATTAGAAGTTAAGTACAATCCAAACATTTTTTTTTCTTGGTGGGGCATGTTAAAGGGCATAACTGAAATGAAATATATATTTTCAATTGGATGAAGTACTGCTTGATTTTTTTTTTCAGTGTGCCATTAAGAAAAAAAAAATGTTTGCCCTAATCTTCAATGTAATCTAATTAAAATTTGAAAATGCGCTTTCTTGTGTATGTATATATGTATGTATATATATATATATAATTTTTTTTTCTTCAGTTAATTTATCAGAGTATGTATATCTTAGGAATTGGGCATGACTAACATTATTAACCACGCTGCTCCAACTGTCAGTTTTGACAAGTAACAAAAAATAGTGAGATGAGTTGTCTGTTAGGTTGTAATAACTCTCCCTAAACCATATTGCTCATCTTTCTGAATGAAATGCATACTTTACTTTATCCATTCAGCTCACATTGGAAAAAAACAAGCCATGCTCACTGTTTTGTCATTTAATTTTCTGTTTCTCTAGGAACTGCGTCACAATATATAAAAAAAAAAAGTTTCCTGTTTATTTATGTGAACAATGCTAGTTAGATGGATTTTACCAACCAAAGCAAACTTTTTGTGCTGTTTTCATTTTGAAGAGTCTGTTTTGAAAATCTAAAAGGAACTCCAAACACACTTTAATTTTGTTTGTTTGAAATGACATCACACCAGTAATCTTCAAGTATTTTTAACTTAACATTAAGTACTGTATAGTGGGTACAAAAGTGTGACTGCAGTGACTTTCAAATTTTCAAACCAATTGTTTCGCAAAATGATATACTGTCAAAGAATTCAAAACACAATGGTCACTTGCTGGTCAATATCATCTCAATGCAAGAAAATTCAGCATTGAAAACAGACAAAAGGTGTTTCATGTGGGCTGAGCTATACCAGGACAATAATAGGCAATTAATTACTATTATTCATTTTAATTGGACAACTGTCTCCTTGAAATAACTATTCCTTCATTTTTTCCATTTATTTACATGACAACAGTTTGATGGCCGAGAGAGCTTAACGTGCTGCAATTTAAGAAAACACATGCAATTACAAAAAACGCCAGCAAATTAAGAAAAGATCTTCATCTGTTTGACAGCTTACATATGCAAATCCTCACAAGGCGAACACATTTAAAAAAAACACGCTGCATTTTCACACAACGCAGACAAATTACTAAAACGCGCTGCATTTTCTCACAACACTTTGAAATAGCTCGGAACGCAACGGAAATGTTTCAAGGACACCTTAAAACGTAATAAACCCGGCTATAAAAGTTATGGTTATTTAGGCTAATAAATACTAAAGACAAGGGAATCAGGATATTAAAATAACAAACAAAAAAACCCACCTTTCAAAGATCAGCTACAACTTCACTGAGCAATAGCCGCGGCACAGCGGCATCCATCACGTTCTTGAGTCCCCTTGTAACATTTCCCTTGTGTTCAATTCATCAAATTTTACTCATTTATTTTCGTTGTGTGAAAATAGAATACGTTTTATTAGTGCAAGTGTTGTAAGAATTTGCAGCATGTGAGCTGTCAAACGATGAATTTTATTTCTTAATTTACTGGTGCTTTTTATAATTGTAGTCTCTTAGCCACCATACAACAACCTGCAATTGCAGATTTTTGTAAATTATATAATTTTGGTCTTTGTTGAACCTATAAAAATACTTTATTTTGATTGTGTTGTAATATGTGTTCAGTGAGAATCAAAATAATATATACAAAATAATGCCAAAAAACAAGACCATAAAATAAAAAATATTACAGCAGAACAATTGTGCCTTACGTGTTTCAATTTCAATAGTCATTTCAATAGTCTAAAAAACTTTCTTCCAAACATTAGAGTTTTATATACATACTAACGGTTCTTTGTGAGACATCAATGCATACAAAAAACCTTTACATGTATGTAGGTCATAAACCCACCTTCCCTTTCAGTTGTCCACTATGATATTATATTGTTCCACATTAAAGTACAAAATGAAACTAACCATATGATTTTGTCAGCTCATATAGGCAATTTTGTGGTGCACAAAAGAAAAATGGTCTGTAATCTAACATTAAATTCAGAAAATGCACTTCCTGTTTGTTTTCAGTTAAGCTCTCAGATGACGTGATTGAGGGATTGGGTGTGGTCAAAGAGCTTAGAATGACCAAGAGGTGACTCTCAATAGAACATTTCATTGCAAGTGTAGTGCCCAGCAACAGTGCCGCGATTCCCATATTTTGGAGTGAAAGCGATCAGCCGTCCATTGGATCTTATTGCTGTTGCGATGGCAGGCAGCTGCTTTGTTTTTTATTTATTTATTTAAAAAGCACATTAAAGCTGAGAGACAACAAAACAACATTTACTATCACAATCATCAGCACTTTTAATAGTTTATTTTATAGACTTATAATACGCTGTTGTTCTATTGGAATTTTCATTCCAAAATGGCCACCGCGGTATCTAGTGGCTCTCCCAAATCGCAAAGAGTTGGTAATTCTATGCTCTTTAGTGTGGTTAACATACATAACCATGCCTTTTCCAACTGTCAGTTTTGACAACAAACAGAAATGTTGTGCAGGAGGAGTCTGTTAGGATGTAATAATTCTTCTAAAACCCATTTACTAATCTTTCTGCCTACTTCATTATATCCATTCAGCAAAAAAAGCCACAACCTCTGTCTACTCATTTCATATTCTGTTTCTCTGGGACCTGCGTCACAATCCAAAAAATAATAAAAAACTTTCATGGCCCATTTCCACTGTACCACTTTTTGGGTACCCTTTGCAAAGGGTACCTAGCATGGCAAAAGGGTACCAAAAGGCAGAGCTAGATCCACAGCTGAACACTATTAGTTTACAGAGAAACATTCGTGTATAAACAAGCAGGAGAATAAAAACAAAGAAACCACCATTTTTAAATACTAGCTGGGCTTCCAGCTAACTCTATCAAGCCTCTTCAACTGCTCCAGAATGCAGCAGCACGAGTGGTCTTCAATGAACCTAAACGAGCACATGTCACTCCGCTGCTAGTTTGTTTGCACTGGCTGCCAGTTGCTGCTCGCATCAAATTCAAAGCTCTGATGTTTGCCTACAAAGTGACTTCTGGCCTTGCTCCTTCTTATCTGCTCTCACTTCTGCAGATCTATGTGCCCTCCAGAAACTTGCGTTCTGTGAATGAACGTCGCCTTGTGGTTCCATCCCAAAGAGGGAAGAAATCACTTTCGCGAACGCTCACGCTCAATCTGCCCAGTTGGTGGAATGAACTCCCTAACTGCATCAGAACAACAGAGTCACTCGATACTTTCAAGAAACGACTAAAAACTCAACTATTTAGTCTCCACTTCACTTCCTAATCTGCAATTGCCTCTCTGAATATCACACTAACTGTACCCAAAAAAAAAAAATACTAATACTACTAATACTTCCCTTCTTAGACTTTACAGACCTGAAACTTGCCTATAGCACTTATTCATTGTTGCTCTTAGTTGTGTAAATTGCTTCCTTGTCCTCACTTGTAAGTCGCTTTGGATAAAAGCGTCTGCTAAATGTAAATGTAAATGTAAATACTCAACCGAGACATTACATCACAACACTATATGCATATAATAATGAGCCATGGTTGAAGCTCAAACAAACCTTGTCGTCATCTTGATGAACAGCCACAAAGCCAAGAAGAAAAAAATGTGCTGTGTCCTGTTTTTGTTTTACAAGGCCATCTAAAAGTTTCACTTTCTCCAGAGAGCTTGTGATCTCTCATGTGCACGGACAAACGAGAAAGTGAAGCACAAAACAACAAAGACCAAGCCGGAAAAAACAAAGGACCAAATGATTCTTTCACCAACCTAAAACATGAACAAACTGCCATGTTTATAATCGCCTTTTGAACTATTATGAACTCAAAATGACAGAATTACTCTCTAACAGAGGTTACATGTGCTGGTCAAGATTAAAGATACAGATGAGAGGTTTGCACTGACTTTGGGCTATGATGCGTGTTGTTTTTGAACCCAAATAAGGACTAAATGTATGCTGTGTGTAGGTTTACTGTAATTGGTATCATATAAAAGACTGTAAGGAGCTGTATGTGTTCATATATGTTGCATTTATGTATTTATTTTATATAATCGCAAATGTTACAGTAGGCTATTATTTTGCGCTGTCATTGATCTGCAGTTATAATCGAATCCTGTTCATGGAAAAGTTAGTAATGAACATTCATACACAAGTATTTATTTGTATAAAGCATCTGTTTTGTGAGAAGTGCTTCTCGTATAATATGTGAACGACCCGTACAACTTTACTTTGAGTAAGATTTCCTTGAGCGAGAATGGCGTCGACTAACACTTTCTTTACCTCTTTGGCAGTGGAAATTGCAAGGGTGATAAAGGTGACCCGTACCGATCTGTACCGTACCGTACTCTACCACTCAGTGGAAACGGGCCATAAGGGCCACCCATGCAAAACTCCACTTTCGTACAAAAAAAATCTTTCAGGGAATAATGGTTAAGTAAATGCAAACAAATGGGACATGAGCCATTGTCATCTATGTGTGAAACTTTTCAAAAAATGTTTTTAGTTCTCTACTGAATTATAAATGTTCCTTGAAGTATGAAAATCCTGTTTAGTAGGCCTCAGCTTGTGAATTTTAATTCCTAATAGTAGCACCCAAGCTGTCATAACGGTAAGACTGATTCAATTATAGGATTCAGACATCCTGTGTGAAGAGCTGCTAGGAAATGAATTCAAAGCAACCTGCATCGTAAATATGCTGTAAATTGTGTGTTAACACTTCTCAAATCCGTTATTGTCACATAATGCTAATGTTTCCCGAGTTTTAAATTGGAAAAGCAAGTATGCACTGATGAGCTGAACAAAAGGACCAAGCTAGCATCACTTTTGTTGTGTTTTTCATTTTGATGGAAGGTTGTTTTCTGTAAATGAGGCTTTGAAGTGCACCGTGGTGTGTAGAGAATCAGGATCAGAGACTTTGCATCATTATATCAGACGGGGGATAAGTGAGCGCCCGTGTCTCAGGGGCCTGGATTGAGCTAGGCGGGAAGAAAAACAATGCAATTATGATTGATGTCGGGATTCCCCTGCTCTCCAGCTTTTGACGACCCGCTGAAGCCAGAGGCCTTCCTTCTAGCTACACCTCCATGTAAATTTCTTACTGTTTTATGCTCCGCACTGGAGCTTAGATGAAACCCTCTCAAAGGAGGAGGAGGATGGGATCTAATGAAAGCCATCCCTCTTTGCGACGACAGTCAAAATGTCACCAGCTTCTTTTTTGGAATAGCCTTCATGACATTAATGTGAGCGAGAACGAAGGAAGCGCAGATGGCTATGAGGAGAAATGTCGGTTAGACAGCGAAAACAACCCAGCTTTGTCTGTTTCGTTCGGGTTGGAGTTTGCAGTGGGTCAGCAAAGGGTGGCTGGGGAGCAGATATTCTCACAACTATGAGAGATCTTCACACATCTTCCAGAAATGTGTGAATATGTCTGGGCGATATTCACACGTCTCTGGGAAATGTGATTATCTTTGAATGTGACTGCACTGAATCTTATCAAACCACTGACCATCAAAAGCCTGTTATTCTCCAGGGTGAGTGCGCAGATACGGCTCTCTTATTATGCACTGTTGAGAGCGGCATGAGTGGGAAATGCCTTGTCATTTATTTTGTGACTTCTGGTCAAAGTCATTTAAGGTACACTTCTGACTCTGATTTGCTGTGGGTTTTGAGGCAGGAAAAGGAGGACACTCTGCTCTTGGCTAATGTATTGCTTCAGAAACCACATATTCCTGTCTTCGTAGCATAATTGAAAAACAAAGTAATCACTGTTTACGAGCATGACTCTTATTGGTTAGAAGGTGATTATTTTTCTACCCGGCAACCTAATGGAGTTTTGGCATAGTGGATTTCAACAGCTTGTGTAATGACTAAGCTTTTGGAAAAGAGCATGTGATGATCCATTATTGTTTTTTTTCTCTGTTTGCAGATCAGATTGAGAAAACACTACACCAGGACTTGGGTACATCCTGTTTAGAGTCGGTACGTCCTGTTGATTTGTTTTCATTTGAAGCACATTCCATGAAAACTGCATGTGCACCAGGGACCCATGGCTTTCTTTAAAGCCGAGGAGCCACAGTTCTTATTCCTACAACAAATGCTTGTGCTGTTATACAGAAATAAATTTCACACTCGTTGAACATTATATGTAACATCACACATGTACACTATATAATGTAAATATACATACATGCATACACTCACTGGCCACTTACTCCTTACTAGTACCAGATTAGACCCTTTTTGGCTTTAGAACTGCCTTAATCCTTCGTGGCACAGATTCAACAAGGTACTGGAAATATTCCTCAGTGATTTTGGTCCATACTGACATCATTACATTTGTTGGCTGTACATCCATCACTCGACCACACCCAAAGGTGCTCTATTGGATTAGGTTCGGGTGACTGTGGAGGCCATTTGAGTGCAGTGAACTCATTGTCATGTTCAAGAAACCAGTCTGAGATGATTTAAGCTTTATGACATGGTTAGCTTAGTCCCTTTTTAATTCTGGGGTCACCACAGCAGAATGAACCGCCAATTTATTCAGCATATGTTTTACGCAACGGATGCCTTCACTGGGAAACATCCAAACACACTAATTCACGCACATACACTACGGCCAATTTGACTTACCTATTTTAACTATACAGTACCACATGTCTTTGTACTGTGGGGGAAACCGAAGCACCTGGAGGAAACCCACGTCAACACAGGGGGAACATGCAAACTCCACACAGAAATGCCAACTGACTCAGCCGAGGCTCGAACCAGTGACCTTCTTGCTGTGAGGTGATCATGCTACCCACTGTGCCACCGTGACGCCATGAATGATTATATAAAGAAAAAAAATGTCTAACTCACAGCCTAACTTTCCAGCGTTCACTAACATTTAAAGATGGTGAGTCATTCTAAACTAAAAGAAACCCTTTGACAGCCTTTGATGTTTCAAATATGTGAATACTGCATCTTTACAATGTCACTAACTTAAGTCCCCCAAAAAAGCTTTTTATCCATGAAAGACAAATGCACAAGGGGACATACAAATGTGGAAAATCTCAAGTAAAATCTCAGAAAAAAAGATTTATATAATATACTATTTAGTTTGCCCTTTTCATTGTCAAAGGACTAAAAGGTTAGTTCAATCCAAAATGAAAAAAATCTGTTGTTAATTACTCAGCTGCATCTTGTTCATTGAACTTCATTCAAGTTTGAGAATCTGAGAGCTCCATCATCCCCCATAGACAGCAAGGGTTGTTAGATGGTCTTTTTTTTTTTTTTTTTTTAGCACAGAAGTGTTTTTAGAGCTTTGTATGATAAGAGTTGTTTTACTAAAGTCACATGGAATTATTTGACAATGTTTTTGGTTCCTTTTTTGGACTATAAACATCTTGGGACCTTTGCAGTTTATAAGGATCAGAGCTCTCAGATTTCATCTAAAATGTTTACATTTCTGTTCAGAAGATGAACTGAAGTTTTAGCGGACTGTACATGAGGGTGAGTAATTAATAACAAAACTTCAGTCTTTATAAGCACCTGGCTGTCCCTGACCACTATTTAAAAAAAGTTAGAAAAAAACAAAAAAAATTTGTGATAAGTTAAAGGATCAGGAAAGTCAGTTTTTTTTCCCTCTGTTTTTTGTTTTCATCACTGTAACTTTTGATGTTGTCAGTCACTCAGAGTATTTGAGCACTGTAAAGGGCCTTTCATCACCCTGACTGCAACATCTTTTGTAAATTTCTCAAGGGAAATCAATCATAGTGGAAGGTTAAATGTCAAGGCATATTTTTTTCTGCATAGGTTTTTTTAAATGTAAAATCTGAATGTCAGCATGATCTTTTGATTTCACTTTAGACGAACTGAATCAATCGAATCTGTCTCCGACAACAATTCTACAAAAAGCAGCATGAATATTGAAAATACTGCACAGGAAATTTATTGGTAAGACAAGGCATACACTTTATTTTCCTTTTAATCTGCTGCATTGTCATTCTTTCAGACCAAGTTGAATAGTACATTACATTCAAACTTTAGTTGGTGTTGTTTGTTATTTGTTTCTCTTTTGTTGCTGCCATAAAGGCAAAACATATTTAATGAGTGCATTGTATTTATTTAATTTATCTGATTGATCACACTGCCAAAACTGACATTTCCTGGTCCACTGGGATGACAGCATGAAGAGAGATTACTTTCAGAAATCTGATTTTAAAATGTTTTTTTGGACCTTGAAATATTTAATCTAAAATCGATAGCATTCCTGTGAGGTAACATTAATACATTTTTAATGCAGTGAGTGTTATTTTGATCACGCTGCCTCTGACTGAAATGATTGCTCATCATCCATTTTTCAACAGATTCGAAAAGATTCATGTTACGCACTTAGTTGGATTTATAATTCCCAGATCAATAAAAGATTTCCCATAAAAACTAAGAGAAAATAAGTGCATATTCCAATTATAAATGTAATCTGATTGACTGAACACATGATCTTCAGCTCGGCAGCACTCTTGCTTGAATGATTGTGTTTAATTAATGCATGCAGCTCCTCAAAGATAAACTGAATACATAGTTATGACATAGCAATAACTTTGCATTTGGTTCTGGATAATGAGTCATGTGATCCATTGAATTAATGATGTTTTTTGGAATGCTTCATAAATCTATAATCTTTATTTTCTAACATTGTACTGTTATCTCTTTAATCTAAAACTTGAAAGGTACAGTACATTCGCTTTATACCTGAACATCCTCTCTTCTCACAGATGTCTCTCTGGGGTTCAGATTGCATTGAAATCCAGCAGAGAAATCGTGGATAATCCTTAGATCAGGGATTCTCAACTCTGGCCCTCAAGGTCCACTTCTCTGCTGAGTTTAACCACTTCAAGTCCGATCAAAACTCAATCTGCCTCTTACTCTTTCTATGATTTCTGAAGTAAGTATCTATCCATCCATCCATCTATCTGTCCATCTATCCTTTCATCTGATTGCCTGCTTGTCTGTCTGTCGGTATGTCAATCCACCACACGCATATTTATTGATGCTTTAAAATGATTGTTGAGCTCAAATAGCAATGAGAATGATTGTGTAAATTGTTTCTTCAACTCTGCAAGCAAATAGACCAAAACGCATTTGTGTTGCTTTAGACCAGTGGTTTCCAATTTTTTTGTATAAAAAGCCAAAAACCAAACATCACTGAGAACCATGGGCTGAAGGTAAATATAACCTTTAGCTCTCAAAAGTCCTTTAATATCGCTTACAACATTTGTACCTACATAGTCTTCATCAGTTGAAACAGTACATGTATCTCATATTGTCATATGTATAGTGTTGTATGTACAGTATAGGTCCCTGTTTACTGGCTTGTTGTCTGATTGATTGCAGGTGTGATTTGTAGAGCTGTATCATTATTTCTTGAGTACTCATGTATTGTTTTATTTGATGAAGACCATGTAGGTCGAACCATGTTAGTGATACTAAAGAACTTTTAAGAGCTAAAGTGGCAGTGTGCCGATTTTCTTTTGATCATTTGTTACCAAAGGTAAATATGCCTAAATATGCCCAAACTATCTTACATTACAATTGCATGGGTAATTTCATAATATTTCAAAATAATTTGAAAAAGTTACTTTTAAATGTATTATGTAATGCAGTACAGTTTTTAAAATGATTAATTTAAAGCAATAAAAACATAAACATTATACCACTGTGGAGTTCAACGCTGAATATACTACACTGAAAAAAATTATATGATCAAGCAGTCAAGACAACAAATGTTTTTAGTTCATTGTAACTTATTAAACTAAGTTAAGCATGTTCTAACTTTATTGTTTGAGTTATGCAAGCCTTTTTACGTTTCAAATTTAAGGCAACCAGGATTTTTTACAGTGAAGTCAAGCAGAATCTGCCTTTGGCTTGATTTGCTCACCAAAGTCTCTGCATTGTTTGATGACAGTATGTATATTTGAGCCAAATCTGATTAATTTATTTTTAATTAATCCATTTAATTTAAACATTTAATTTCAATTAGGTTTTACCAATAAAACAAACAAACAAACACAAGGGTTACATTAAATTTGAATTGACAATCTCAAAACCATCCCCATCATTCTTCCTTTCGTCTCAGATGGAGTTGTGGGCCAAACAATCTGCTTTACACAATATTTTTGATTGGGCCTATGTGATCACCAGAAAATAGCTTTTATAACAGATATGAAGCCAGATGACTACAATTGAGCTCAGAAATGGTGTTTATTTACCTGGTGCAGAAGAGAATTTGTCTACCCTCATAAATTTCAGATTGAATCCATCTGTCTTTAAAGAGCCAATATGTAGGATTTATTTTATAAAAATATCCAAAAGCCACTAGGAGTTTTAAATATTTATGCTGACTTAATATCCCAGTTGTTTTAAAGTAAATTCAGAGAAATAAACTAATTTAACTAATGAGACAGTCTGTGTCCTATGTCGCCATTCTGATGACATCATACTCCCTTGATTTCTGGTTTGGTTTTAATAGAAAACAGGGACACACAGAGGATACTCTAATGGAATGAATCATTTTCAGTTGTGCATTTTATTAGACTGCGTAGGCAGCATTATACCAAACCCAAAAATGTATTTTAGTATGATAAAACAGTGCTGCTACTTTCCATGTAATCACAATCACAAGAACCGTAAACAATCAACTGTGGCATAATAAAAGCTCTGCTGCTATTGTTTGGCTTTGTGCTCTCAATAGCAATTGCTTAAGCAATCTCGTTTTGCTTCAACGGCTTTCATCTTTACTCTGCTTCATACTACCATGATTTTAAGATTTGAATACTTTAGCTAATCCATGAGCATTACTTGTGCGACACATTGGCTCAGTGGCTAGCACTGCCGCCTTACAGCAAGAAAGTTGCTGGTTTGAGTCCCGATTGGGTCAGTTGGCATTTCTGTTAGGAGTTTGCATGTTCTCCCCGTGTTGGCGAGGGTTTCCTCCGGGTGCTCTGGTTTCCCCCACATTCCAAAGATATGTGGTATAGGTGGATTGAATAAACTAAATTGGCCGTGTATGTGTGTATGGATGTTTCCCAGTACTGGGTTGCAACCGGAAGGGGAACGGCTGTGTTAAATATATACTGGATATACTGGATAAGTTGGCGGTTCATTCCGCTGTGGTGACCCCTGATGAATAAAGGAACTAAACCGAAGGAAAATGATTGAATGAATGAACATTACATCTGCAAGAATCTCATAGGATGTAATAAAGATGACAACTCCCATGATTCTACACTCAGACTATGGCTTTGTTTATTGTGAATAAGCACTCTCTAGCTGGGAAACATAGATAGTGCGTCTATACAACTTTGAATTAAAAGACTTTTTTTTAAGTCAAAAAAGTTTTATTAACCTCAGATTGAATTTTAATTCATATGAATCTTTTGCTGATGGACTGACCTTTAGAGTGACGGAGCACATCACACACGACTGGAAAATGTGGAAAGATAATGAAGCTCCACAATTAGTGTTCCTCAGATGCATGCACATGAAGCAGATCCCACTCACAGCCGGGTGTGATGCTATGGTTTGAAGTGCAGATGGTTAATCAGCTTCCTGACCTGCAGGATGGTGATCTGGTCCCTGGCCCTTAACCGGCTCTGCCGCTGGTTTGGGATTTGTCAGGTCTTTTCAAGAGGTCCCAGTGGGGTCTGCGGCACCATTGACTCCAGCTCAGTTGAGCTTGATTAAGGCACGGGTCAATGTTTTAATTCAGCCTGAGCCATAGTTGCTATTCTGCCCTTCACACAGAGATCAGGGCCAGGAATAATGAGATTTTCTCCTGCAGGTGATTATATGGAGCAGTCAGCCTGAAAGGCTATGATCCTCAGGGATGTTCACCCTTCAGGTTTGGACATCAGCATCACCCCGGGTGCTAATTTTAGACTTGCTGTTTTTAGGGTGGGCAGTGAGAGCGAACGCAATCACTTCCTTTTCTTCTAATACGTCAGCCTCACTGTCCGCTTCAGCCGGCGATCGATCATTGAACTGTCTATGGACTTCTCTGAGAGGTAATTAAGGTCGGTCTTCTCTAAAATGTTTTCAGATGAAAAAACTTTGATAAATAGACTACGTGTGACGTCACTGTGGAGTATTTGTGGTCGTACTATTTTGGATGGAGAGCAAGAGCTGCTTAAAGTCTGGCTCAATAAAGATGACGAATATGACAGCACCTCTCAGAGCAGTGTCAGCCAATTCGTCATCCTGTCTGATGACATGATGAACAGCCCCATCCACTCGTCCCATATGACTGTTCACAGGGCGCTGCTGAGGCGCATGTCTCGCCCAAACGCTGCCTGCCACTCACAGCACTCCCTTTGTCGCAGATCTGTACCTCGGTGCTGCGTGTGACAGTAGGGGTCACATCTGCAGACGAGCTTATTTTGTTAATACAGCCACTTGACCGACAATGACAAAACCCTGCGGTTGAGAGAAATTAAGTTTGACTCAATCTGTCCAACACAATTGTCTTAATGTCCAGTTTCAATTTCTTTTCACTCTGTTCTTTCCTTTTTCTTACACATTATCTTTTCTCTACTGTTTGCATCCCAAATAACAGTTCAGTTTAAATAAAAAAAGTCTGACCTGATATGTAGGATGGAAATACTATGACAATTGAACAGTCCAAACGCTTTAGCAACATAGTTCATATACATATACAGTTGAAGTCAGAATTATTAGTCTCCATTAGCCATTCATTATTTTTCTTTTTTTAATATTTGCCAAATGAAGTTTACCAAATTTTCACAGTATGTCTGATAGTATTTTTTCTTCTAGAAATACTCTTATTTGTTTTATTTCACCCAGAATACAAGCAGTTTTTAATTTTTAAAACCATTTTAAGGTCAAAATTATTAGCCCCTTTACTTTTTGAAAGTCTACAGAACAAACCATCATTATGCATTGTTATTACCTTATACTGCCTAGTTAACCTAATTAACCTAGTTAAGCCTTTAAATGTCACTATAAGCTGTATAGAAGTGTCTTGAAAAAGATCTAGTCAAATATTATTGGCTGTCATCATGGCAAAGATAAAATAAATCAGTCATTAGAAATGAGTTATTAAAACTATAATGTTTAGAAATGTGTTGAAAATGTTTTCCCTGTTAAACAGAAATTAGGGAAAAATAAACAGGGGGGCTAATAATTCATATATATAAACTGTATATGGCCAGTTAATAAAAACAATACTAGTTCAAGTTACGATTTTTATTAATGCAATTATTTATTTAAAAATGTTGTACATTTTGTAAACGTTCACATTATCATCAACTAATCTTATTTTGTTTGGTAATACTTTAGAATATTGGTCTATTAGTATTTACTAACATTAAGTATGACAAAATCTTGTACAGCATTTGTTAGTTCAACATTAACTAATGCATTATTAAATCCTAAGTTGTGCTTGTTAACCTTGGTTAATGCGGTAACACTTTACAATAAGGTTCATTAGTTAATGCATTTACTAACATGAACTAATCATGAACAACACATGTACAGCATTTATTAATCATAATTGAACATTTACTAATGCATTATAAACATCCAAGTCCATGCTTGTTAACATTAATGTACTATGAGTTAACATGAACTAACAATGAACTAGTATTCATTAACTAACATTAACTAACATGAACAAATACAGTAGTAAATGTATTGTTCATTGTTTGTTCATGTTAGTAAATGCATTAATTAACATTAACTAATGAACCTTATTGTAAAGTGTGACCGTTAATGCAAAGGGAGTTAACATGAACTAATATCAACTAATATTATTTAACTTCACATTAACTAACGTCAACAAAGATGAATAAATACCTAATTACTGCACCCCCTGCTTCCGGAAATGATCAGATGTGCTCCAACATTAAGCATGTTCAAATCATGACTTAAAACACATCTGTTTAGCTGTGTCTTTACTGAATAAGCACTGTTCTACATCTGAAAGATCGCACTATTATGTCTTTCTTTTCTTTTTCATTTTTTTTAAAACCTGTTTTAACACATTTTAATCTGTTTTTATAATTTTTGTTCTTTGTTGTTTTTATTTTCTTATACTTCTCTCTATTGTTCCCGTTTATATAAAGCACTTTAAATTAACATTGTGTATTAAGTGTGCTATATAAATAAACTTGCCTTTCCTTACCTAATAAATGTTATACTAATTGTTTGTTCATGTTAGTAAATATGTTAAGTAATTGACCATTATTTTAAAGTGTTACCTTTTTTTTAATTGTTAATTTACTGTTTAATCTAATTCCAATATTGCAGTATTTATTGATAATATTATAATATATTATAATATTTATACTCTTATTATGTTTTATGCATATGCACAAATATTTTTTGCCCAAAAACTGTTTATTTCCACCAAGGCACATTTTCTCATCTGCAGCTTTAAATTCTCAAGCTCTTTAAAGCAGACTGAGTCTGATTGGCTGTTGTTGTTTTTACCTTTATCAGCTTGAACTGATTCCAACAATATTGTTCCTCTTTGCTTTGGTGGTTATAACCTGTGTGAACATGCGTTATTCTAAAGTTAATGGTGCAGTAGGTGATCCAGAAACATTTTTGTTGTGCTGTTTGAAAGTCTCTTCACATACCAATAGTAATGATTAAAGTAAATAATCTAAATGTATTGATATGTATTTTTATATTCTGGGTAAGGCAAAAAACAAAACAAAAAAATATTTGTCAGGCCGATAATTCCCATAATTCTGATAAGTAGCCCAGACTGTCTGTCAACAAATGTAGATTTGTACATCTGCAGCCGTTCACGCAGATCTGCCATTTGCACGTGCACACTCGCCACATTCACCTGCACATGAAAAAGAGACAGACAGTGGTAAAAAACTAATGCTGAATCAAAACTTTTTAAAATCCTGAATTAATATCAGAGTTACTTTTGCACACTGGAGGAAGGATGACACCATGGCTGAAGTATTTCTTTTAGACAGGTAATGTTATGTTTTAAAAGTATTTTAGTCATGCAAAGCAACATAGTTTTTGCTGCTACAAATTGGTTATATGCACAGAAGAGTTGTGCAGCCACTGAAATCATCCAGCGAATGATTGATTTGACTATTTTAAGTTATATAAAGTACCTTTTACAGCATCAGTAATGTTAACAACAAAACATCAATAAATAGCGCTATTCCACCTAGCCTGTTTCACCAAGCTAAAGTTGGTTTTATATACACATTGGTTCATTTTTGAACAATGACAACCTGTGAGGCGCTCCTCATATTGTTTACCATGCTACTCTGAATATTCGGTCTGAAATAGCATGCAAGTATGGCTTAGTGATATGTATAATTCCTGCAGCCCGCCAGCCAAGCACTGTACATACAGTAGTCGCTTTAGGACAGTGTGTGAGAGAGTGAGACCAGCGAACCTTGCATGCATGTAATATTGCACAATATGACAAATTTTGCTTGCTACACAACTGAAAACGTTCTGGATATAATACAGTTTTTTCATTCAGAATTGTATTATTATAAAGTACTGTAAAGTTTTCTAAATGGCGAGATCTAGTGGGTCTCTGTCATCTTTAATGTGTGCGTTTGTTATTTCAGGAGGCGTGGCTTTGGACGACAGGGGAGGAACTGTGTTTCAAATATATTATGCTAAGCAGTTAACATTTAGGCAGATCACCTACTGCACCTTTAAAGCAGAGAGAATATAAAAATTCAAACAATGAGATTAATTAGCTTGTGATGCATCAAGGTGCCTTAATAAATACACAGAGATGCTCACCAAGAAACAACCACTGTATATTCACTCAAAC
Organism: Danio rerio; assembly: GCF_052040795.2. NCBI lineage: Eukaryota > Metazoa > Chordata > Actinopteri > Cypriniformes > Danionidae > Danio > Danio rerio. The sequence goes on along the minus strand of NC_141022.1, from coordinate 34,403,079 downwards.
AACAATACATTTCACACGGCGTTATTTGTGTAATTTCCTGATGCCATAAATCATGCACATAAGTAATTAAATAAACACACACACATTTTCTGTGGTGCTCTTAAATAGCCCGATGATACAATAGATAAGACTGGAAGAGTCATAGAATGAATTACTGTCATACTATGTATCATGTCCACGTTTTCAGTTATGTATTATTAAGTCATCAAGTTCTTCCAACCAATGAGATGACCTTAAGAGGTAATGCGCCTATATAAATTCCACCTAAGAAAATGTACTATTTCACCTCGGCGTCTGCTGTCCTTTCTGTGAATGCCATGCAAATATTAATCTTTGATGCCTTGTTTACTTGGTAAACCAAAAATACTAGTTTTGGAGATGAGGTTTGAAAATGATGCAGCCTGGAGCGGTTTCCATGGTAACCCTTGAGCAGAATAGACAGATGAGGGAGAAAAAGTTATGAGCAGGTGTGGCATGAGGAAGTACATCAATTACTGCTCTCTAGAGTGGATCTTCATCTTCGAGCACAGAGAAATAATAACGCCACAAGCTATTGGCAATGTTCACTGAGAACAGGCTTATATTGATCACGGTTAGGTGTTGTAAATTGAGAGTAAATCTTTAGGAGTACTTACAAAGATGTGATTCGGCAGGGTAAAGGTTCGGTGTGTTCATAATTCATTGAGGTTACTTGGGTTTAAATGTAAATGCTTATTCATTTATTCAATTTCTTTCTACTTCTTACTTGTCTTTTATTTATCAGTGGTCGCCGCAGTGGAGTGAACTGCCAACTATTCTAGCGTATGTTTTACGCAGTGGATGCCCTTCCAGCTGCAACCTAGTACTGGAAAACACCCATGCACTCTCACATTCACACACACACAAACACTTATAAACTATGACCAATTTTGTTTACCCAATTCACCTATAGCGCATGTCTTTGGACTATGGGGGAAACCGGAGGACACGGAGGAAACCCACACCAATATGAAGACAACATGCAAACTCCACACACTTCAAACCAGCAACCTTCTTGCTGTGAGGTGACAGTGCTAACCAGTGAGCCACGGTGCCACCCAATGCTTATTCACATAAGCTCAGATTATCTCAAGACTTGTCACACTGTACATAACACTGGGATTTCTGTGTTTTGAATACTGGTTTATTAATGCTGCTAAAGAAACATTTTACACTTGTAATTTAAATGTGGACTCAGCAGACATTTAAGTGTGATTTTTTAATTTGTACTGTGAAATGACACTCAGCAGCCAATTACACTGTACAAAATGTAGGGTTCCGCATAATATTTATGTTGTCTCAACACCAATCAATTAAGTTTGCTCAATTGTTTTTACAAATTTAAGTGATTTGAACATTCATTCATTCATTCATTTTCCTTTCGGCTTAGTCCCTTTATTAATCTGGGGTCGCCACAGCGGAATGAACTGCCAACTTATCCAGCATACGTTTTTTGCAGTGGATGGCTTTTCAGCTGCAACCCATCAATGGGAAACAACCATACAAACTCATTCACACATACACCATGGAAAATTAAGCTTACCCAATTCCACTATACCACGTCTTTGGACTTGGAAACCAGAGCACCCGGAGAAAACCTATGGAGAACATGCAAACTCCCAACAGAAATGCCAACTGACCCAGCCAAGGCTTGAACCAGCGACCTTCTTGCTGTGAGGCGAATGTGCTACCCATTGCGCCACCGTGCTGCCTGGACTTGAACAGAAAACAATTAATTTGTCCACCCTTGTTGAAATTGTGTTCATTTAGCTCATTTTAAATACATAGTCTGAACAAGCAGCAAAAAAAATGAGTGATTGCATGTCTCAAATTTAGGGGAGAGCAGGGATGAAAGTAATGCGGGACAAAAGTAACAAAGCAATTTTCTTAAAGCCCTGACAACATTTGATTTCCAAACTAAATGAGCACATTCCGTGCATGCATCCCTCGAAGGAGCTGCCAAATAAAAAGGGATTTCATCACTGTCAACACAGTCAGATTGTAGTTTTCAAATGCAAAGAGTAAATCACTGTATAGCTGTATATTTTTCTAATTTCAAGCTGCGTTTTCCTTTTCATGTGTCACAGTATGATCAATCTATAGGTTATTTACTCCTATAACACATCCGTAAGTTATTGTCTGAGTTTTTTAGTTTAATAGTAAGTTGGGTACAAATTGCAAAGAGTTCCTGTCAGGCTGTTTTTTTTTTTGTCCCGCTGCTAATATCCATATCTTGTTTTTCACTTCCACATATGGCAGTTTGGAGTGTGTCTATTTAGATGTTTTATAAACTTAATGCATATTACTAAAAATCCTTTTTTTAAATTATATTGTTATGTTACTACTAGGGCAACTGGGTGGCTCTGTGGTTAGCACTGTGGCTTCACAGCAAGGTCACTGGTTCGAGCAATAGTATCTCGATGCAGCCTTTATGATTCGAGCTAGTGACGTCACTGTGAGGAGTAGGGTTAGGGGTGGGGTTAAGTGAGCCCATTAAAAAGCTGTGTTGCCATGGGTTAAACTTCAGGTGCTTCGGTTTCCCCCACAGTTCGATACATGCACTATAGGTGAATTGATTAAACTAAATTGTACTTAGTCCATGTGTGTAAATGAGTGTGTATGTGTGTTTCCCAGTACTGGGTTGCAGCTGGAAGGGTATCCGCTGTGTAAAACATATGCTGGATAAGTTGGCAGTTCATTCCGCCGTGACGACCCCTGATAAATAAAGGGACTACGCCAAAGGAAATTGAAGGAATGAATGTTACTAAAACAAATGATGGAACTGAAATTCTAAATAAAAAATGGACATTAATATATTTTTGAAATAATAGAAGACTAAATATGTTTGCAGTTGACATATTAACAAGGTCTGAGCCTCGTATACTTAGTATAAACAAGATTAAACAAGAAATTCTAGCATAAATAATTTTGTTACTTTTAAACCCCTCATCAGTTACTTTTGTCCCTACTGAGTGGGTCAAAATGAACAATGTGCAATTTAATTTTAAATCTAAATTAATCTGTTGTTCTATATTTGTCAAAAATACGACCAGGAAATATTGATAGAGCACCCCTGTGAGTTAGTAACCACAACAAAAATATCTTTCTGTCTAAAACATTCTCATCTTTTCAAAGGAGGTTTCGATGAAAAATTGGACTTTTCTCCACAGTCTCACACACAAACATTAAATTATGCAGTATTGAAATCCTTGTTGAAATCCTGATACACTGTTTTGGAAGCTCAGCTTGTTTGGGCAAATGTAAACCTGGGGGGTATTCCAGAAAGCTGGGTTAACTTACCATCTGCTAAAACCTAAACTCTCGGTTGATTTACCCAAAACCTGCTTACCGCGAGTATGTTGGTTCCAAAACAGGTGACAAGAGTTAGTTAAATCAACCTCCTGAAGATAACCGCGGGTTAATGCGCGTGCACGGCACACACCTGAAGGCATTTTCAGTAGATCGCCGAATTCACGAGTCACCATAGAAAGTCACGGTGAGAAAAAAAGGGCAACGCACTTTACAGAGGCGAAGCTGGAGGTTTTAAACACAGAGATTACACATCTGCTTCAACGAAGGAAAGAAATATAGAATAAGAAATAGATAAGAAAATAAAAAATAAAAAATAAGAAAATTTATTAGTTCATTAAATTACACATGCCACCTTCCATTTTATTGTAATGATAAATTAAACTACTCTTTAACATCCTTTTTGAGTATGTTGTGTAACCATTCATGCATTTATTTTTCTTGCCATTAATTTCTTAAGGCCACAATATGTGTATTGACTAATAAGGCTTATAGAAATTGTAATCTTTCTGGAGCTAGAACTCTGTCCAAAGTCATTAAACACAGAAACATTATCATAAAAGGTAATATTTAATTACTGGAGCTCTTTATTTAACACTCTAGAATATTATTTCTGACATGCAGCTAATAGAAAGAGGCCTGTCTAACTGCTGTGTCCTATAATAAAGGCTTTTCAGTGGTTGAGTTTTTGACTTACACCACACACTCTGTCACTGTTGTAAGTGATTGTTGTCAGATAGATTTAGGTTCTTTTTATTTTGCATGCAGACGAAGTTCCTTCTGCCTCAACTAACAAGCAGTGTAAGAATTTTCTGCACTTTTCCATATTTGAATATTACTCTTGGATCACAAAATCTTTTATCTACATATTTAAATTCTATAGTAGCTGTATAAGGTCCATCTTCAAAGATAAAGTCACATGAGCATCAACTTAAGGTGAGAAATGTATATGAAAAATATGTTACACGTTAAAAGGTGTGTGTATAAAGCAGTGTACAAAATCATTCATTTTATTTCAGGAAATGAAGAAATGAACAGACCAAACTATTTGATTAAACAGTTTTTTTACTAATTATATTTTTTTTAGCACTCTTCCATCTGTTTTGTCTGCTTGGGTCACTGAGATTTCCTCTGGGTCAGGCTGCAGGTACGTGTCATCGTATAAGGCAGAAAAGGGTATCTTTTGTCCTCCAGCAAGTAACAATGTAGTGCCCAGTAATGATTCTATTTTATAATACAAATATAATAAAAATAAACATTGTGTTAAGCAACATTTGCTTTATAGTTTTTTTTTTTTACTATATTTGTATTATAAATCAATATCTGTAAGTGAGATTCGTACTCGCTCCGTTGTTCTTTATCGACGCACTGTCCACTACGCTATTCCCGTGCTCTGAATCATCAGTGTAATGATACGCAGTAATGTATGACCAAGGAACTGTACAAAAGTGTAAAAATCAGTTCAGTGCCAGGCGTACTGTACAGGTGGTCATACTGCCACATTGTACAGTTGCCTAAAATGCCCTGACGCGAATACAAAGAGCTGCACTGAATGTTTTTTATGGTAAGCGCAGACCCGCGGTTTGTCACATTTGATTTCAAAAAGGTTTGTTAAATACATTAACATTATGAATTTGGTTATGAAAAAAACTATGCACTTATAGGCCTCTCACAACAAAAAAACTTGTATCTGTGCGTCCACATCCATAAATATTCTCATCAAAAGAGCACGCAATGCTCAGTAAACTCTCTGAAACAGACAAACTCTGAAACATAGCAACGTACTCTCTGAACATAACCTGCTCCGGAGCAGGTTATCTTCAGAGAGTAAGTTGCTATGGCTACTTAACATACCCAGAAGTTACCTCCGATTTTGGAACCAAAGTTGAGGTTATCCACCTACTTACTCTCAAACTTACCCGGGTATGTCACATAAACTGCTTTCTGGAACAGCCCCCTGGCCATCTCACTCAGATCTGCACCAAAACAATCAGTCTGAGATCACCTGCACAAGGTGGTCTTGGCTCGCTACAAAACATAGAGTGGCTTGCTTGTGGTGGGAAAGCAATCTGAATCAACAGACCAACACACAAGGCTTTTATAACAATGAATGAGTTGATACACACACACACTGCGAAAAACAGTTTTTTTAGCTAATGCTTCTCAAAATGACTAGTGGATAACCTAAAGCAAATACTCTCTGTAACACAGACTCGGAAGAACATGTTTTAGAAAAAGAAACATGAAAATTCCCAAGGCTTTTCAAAATGATAATGTAATTTAACAACAGTTACAAAGAAAGCCACAATAAGCACACAGACCGGCTGTCTATACATATCCATGATGAATAAGAGCAGAATCCAGGAACATAAGAGATGAGCGTTGACCTGCATGAGACAAATTTTGCTCTATATTTAATAATGTTGTCTTGCAAAAGTGAACCAAACCAAGATGAAATTTTAACATTATAAAACTTTTAATCCCTGTTTGGAAACCAAGCACATGATTTACAAGTGTGTTGTTTCTTCTGCAAGTTATTTAAAAGATACTGTTTTGTGTGTTCCTCTGAATACTGAATGTCATACTGGTTTGGAACAACATGAAGGTAATTAAATTGCACTTTATTAATGATGTCCTTGTTACAGTTTAACAGTGAATTGTTGAGTAATATTAACTAACTACATCTGTATCTCAGTTTATTCTTGAAAGAAACGTGTTAATATTTTGATTTATGGGTGTATTTGTCAGTTCTATAGAAGTGCTGCAAGAGAAATAGTTGATATCCTGCTTAAAATCCTGTCTTAAAAACTGTATTAAAAACCATAACATCTTGCTAAAAAACAATAATAATAAAATAAACTTTCTCCAAGGCCATTAATTCAGACAACATCTTGACTGAGAGGAAGCAAAGGAGGCTATTTAACTTATTATCGTTATCAATACTGAAGTTGAAGGAACTATACAACAGAAAATAAGTTATTTTTCCATTATTATAAACAATGTTCTGTTGTTCAATCCAAATTTAATTTTTTTAAATAATTTTACATTTTTATAATTATAATATTTGCAATTTAACCCTTGTGCACTGTTCAAATTCACTACCTTTATGTTATCTTAGAGATGAAAATATCCACTGTATTAAACTGCTGTAAAATGCATCATATAATTATTTTTTCAAATTTAAATCTGTTAATCAACCTCAGTCTTAATTAAAACTACTAATCTTTAAGAAAATTACAGGACTTTGGGTCACAAAACACATTTTTGAGCTGTTGACAGTCGTATATGTGTCCCACACTGCTAAAAGCACTATTAGGACACATATATTTCAATAATAAGTGAAAATTGGTTGTTTTTGCATTATTTCGAGCAAATTCTTACTTCCGGTTTGAAACAAATTTTTGAAGCTGCATCACGGCCATGAGATCTTAGCGTGTATTCCAGCATGTAGACTGGATGTCTGTACCTGGGAGTACCCTATTACGTCTCTGAGTGTGCTGCATTAATTAATGTGTAAGTCTTTGTTCAAACCAATCAGCGCGCTCTTTTGTGTACGCGGTGCAACTTCATTAATATGCATGATATGCGTGTGTGTTTGTTTTGCCTCGGTGAAAATCTGCACGTGCGCAAATGGAAACTCCCATTTATATTGGTTGCGGCTGGAAGGGCTAAGATAAGTTGGCGGTTCATTCCGCTGTGGCGACCCGGGATTAATAAAGAGACTAAGCCGACAAGAAAATGAATGAATGAATAATAAAATAATAATCTGATGCATTTGACAGCAGTTTAATTTAGTGGACGTTTCCATCTCCAACATAACAAAAGGGTAGTCAATTTACCCAGCGTACGTTGTTGAGTTGTTTTTTTTTAATTACACAGCATTTTCTCAAAATATGTGTCAACATAAGATTTGTCACCAAAAATGTGTCTGCTAGATGAAACACAGAAAAAGTTATGACCAAATTAAGACTCAAAATCACCCCAGAGTGGATCAATACATCCCCAGCAGTAAGGGTTAAACATTTAACCCAATTACTGAATTTGTATATATTTCCCAACCCAACATTGTTTGGAAGAAAGTGTTAAAAACATTAAGTTTAAATGAACAGGACACTCTTGTTTAAACTAATGGGCATTATAAACCTTATGACTTCCACATATAGACCAAATGAAAGTATCTTGTACTTTTATCCTGTTTTTTCTTAACAGTGTGATGCTTTAATTGCTGCAAGAACACATCACTGTTTAGCAGTATTTAAAACAAAGACCATTTTAGTGTGGGGAAAAATATTTCAAATATTTTATTAAAAAAATAAAGAAAATAAATTTTTTACAGTTAACTTTGGACCTACAAGAACTTTTTTAAAATTAGGCGTAGTAACAATTAGAACTTATTTACAGTTTCTCCCTTTATGGGAATCTAGCAATTATGTTCGAACATTTATGTACATATTTGTAATAACAATAGTTGGTACAATGGTACTCTTCCAAAAACACCTGTTCAGTTACTTCTTTTTCAACTCACTCAATAGTTATATTATTGTTTTTGCAAAGTTCACTTAACATTTCTTTTACATCTAATGTAGTTATTTAATTCTGCAGAGTTAAATTTACACTCATTTGAGAAATCAAATACATTTTTGGAAGGTTAAAAAGCAAACAAACTGAAGCATTTTTTAAAGTGTTCATTTAACTGCATGTGGGTTGAAAAAAATAATCAAAACCACCATGTTGAAATTAACCCTGAGTGTTAATCTACTGTGCACTGTAAAAATATCCCCAAATTAGCAGTTTTTCATCTCTAATAGATTAAAGAGATATATTGTTTGGGTTGGTGTTGTATATTACATTACAAAATTTTGTAATACGCTGCCAGTATATTTTTTGTTATTTTATATTTTCTCTTATTTCTCTCTCTCTCTCTCTCTCTCTCTTTCTCTTTCTCTCTCTCACTCTCTCTCATTTATTTTACATTACTTTATTTAACTTTATTTAACTACTAAAATCATGATAAAAGTGACTTTGTTAAAGTTATTGAATTTTCATCATCAAAAGTCGACAGTGCAGAGATCAAGGTCCCGTAAAGCAGTTCACAACCTTAAATAAACAGAAAATGAATGAGAAAACATGAAAACCGAAAACTAACAAATATATTTTTTTACAGTGGGTGTCTGCGTTTAAAAAAATAAATAAAATTTTAAAAAGTTTTAATGGAAAAACATCAATTGGAGTGAAGAAGAAATAGTCACAGTCTTACATGTATAATCCCAAATGTCCATTCAGGAAATTCTGTTGACAGTCAGCAATATGAAGCAATATAGAGTCTTTATGTACACGTCTCGTATTGAGTTTGTCCAATCAATAACTCCTACACTGCACATATAGAGGTAGGGACACTAATCCAGTGTTTAAGATTGTATAGTGAAACTACAGTTTACAAATGGATTAACTGTTAACTCCAAGTAAATTACATCCAGTGTGAAACGTGAAGGAAAATAACCAAGGATTTTGATTACTCAGGGTTTAGTCTGATCCAGAGTTATTTTGAAGTGCAGAAAAAGTAGTGAACACCACCCTATTTCTTCTACGATCATACTGAATTCAGCCATGAAGATGAATTCTCAGATTTGAGAAGAATTGTGTTGGGGCAACATGAAGGAATTAAGTTATTCTTATTCTTTCATTCATTAATTTTCCTTCAGTTTAGTTTCATTAATTACCAGGGGTCGCCAACATATCTAGCATATGTTTTACGCAGCGGATCCCCTTCCAGCAGAAACCCAGTACTAGGAAACTCTCATACACTCTTGCATTTACGCACGCACGCATGCACACACACACACACACACACACACACACACACACACACACACACACACACACACACACACACACAATCTAAAACAAATTTGAGAGGGTCTAGATGCAGACCTGGTGCAGTGCAATCTGAGCTGCATCCAATGCTTTTTAATGCACTCACCTAACCCCACCCCTAACCCTACCCGTCACAGTAATGTCACTCACTCCATTGAGTGCATTGTGTCTGACATTGCATCGCTGAGTTATGCAATCTCAGCTTGCATTAAAAAGGCTGCATCCAAATACTATTGACACATTTAGTTATCAATTCACCTGCATGTCTTTGGACTGTGGAGGAAACCCATGCGAATACAGAGATGTTAGATTACACTTATCACACCAGATAAATAAGATCTAGCCTCGGTCACCAGATCCTGACAAAAACACAGCAGAGCCATCCAATACCCAACCTGTTAACTGGTATTCAACTGAATTAACAGTGTCCTATCAATAACAGTGTTGACCGAGAAAGCTAGAGAGAAGCAGAAGCAGAAGATGAAGTAATGATAATCAAGAAAGAGCAGAGTTTATTGAATAATCTTAGTTGTGTATGACTCAAAGACTTTGTCTGACCAGAATAAATCCAACAAAGTGTTATTATAACATAAGCAACAGCAATGAAAAGTATACTGTTCACAACAACACTGTTCAAAGACAATACAGACCTTGAAATGGAGACATTCTCTCATCTCTTGCTCATTAAAACAAGTGTCACTTGAATTCACATTTATTACATTAGAACAACATGGAAAAATGAGATGATAATCAAGCAATAATTATATCCTAATTATAGGAATATAGTAATAATAAAATATAAAAACAATAAAAGGAGTAAATAACAATTAATAATAATAATAATAATCAATAATAATAATCTAATGGTCAATAAATTGATACAAGGATAACTATGTAAATGACTAATGATCTTATGATAAAATGAAATAATTGAAAGAAGAATAAATTAATTTAAACAAGTTCGATTCTTCAGGGAGAACAAGCAAACTTCACACAGAAATGTCAACTGACCCAGCCCGGGCTCAAACCAGTGACCTGTGAGGTGACTGCTAACCACTGAGCCACCGTGCAGATAGCTTATTAGTCTTTTCAAATTTAAGAACATAAAACAATAAAACAAAGTTGTCCCCCCAAAACACTTATTAATTGTGTTGTTTCAGCTCATTTTAAACAACTAGTTTAAAGGGCACCTAGGTTACCCCTTTTTTCAGATTTAATAAAAGTCTTTTGCGTCTCTAGAATGTGTATATAAAGTTTCAGATCAAAATACCCATCAGATTTTTCATTATGCCTTTTACAAGATGCTGTTTCATACTGATTTCCAGCAGGGGGTGGTTTAGTTGTACTGCGCCTTTAAGACGAGTCTTTCCCGCCTACTGTTTCTACATGCCTCCTCCCTCAGCTGCGTCAGACAACAGACAGACCTAAAGGAAGAAGGTCTCACGTAGCGTTTGTGAGATACTACAGTAAGAACTAATCTTTACTAATCAGTATTGTGAAGTTGCATTGATGAGTCAAACACAATATCGTTACAAAGTTAACGCGCGTGTGCGCGGGCGCGCGCGCACACACACACACACACACAGGCAGACAGACAGACAGACAGAGCGCGCTTAGCTTAGTTAAGGCTAACCTCAAGTACTGTGTGGATATCTGTTATGCTAATGTACAAAATAAACCTGATTTAACTTCCACAAACCGGGATTGAAGCGTCTTCTTTTATAATTGTTCGGACACGCGGCTGTGCTGATGAAGTAAAGCTGAAGTAAAACGCTGTAATTAATTACACACATACTCTGTTTTAAAACACTTTAAACTTGTGAAACTTACTCTTAATCACATTTGATGATGATTGCTGATCCTAGCGAACAGAACAGACCTTTTATTCCCGGTTGCTTTGCGTATGTCTGTCTGGTCATGTTGACATATACACGTGACTACCGGAACATGTTAATGCGTGCAGCTGTCAATCAATTCGGTGGGCGGGGGGATCGCACTCCTACGTAATGGTGCGATCGATTTGAAAACAGCTCCAATTGGCCGATCCTTTTTTTTTGTAATTAAATTGAAAAAAAAAGGACTGGGTGTGTTCATATCACCCCAGTATGACGGTCTATACACTATACCAACACACAGATCTGTCCAAACAGCTTGAAAAGTAGATTTTTTTAACATAGGTGCCCTTTAAACAAACAGCAAACATATATTTTTGTGTAATTATGAGAAAAAGATCAACTTTTTTAAAAGTCAAGGTGATTTTCCCTTTGAAGCAGAAAGTGTTTAAATGCTTCACGGCAAAAAAAACCCAAAAAACTTTGGATTAATTTTCTTCTGCCACATTTGAAACTGAAAAGAGAAATACATAACATGAAGTTGCTTCCCACGTGAACATGCAATAATCTGAAAACCTTCAACACAAATAAATCATTCTGCCGCATCTGGATTTATGTGATCCTCCCCCAGAAGCTCATAAAGATCCTTGTGAATGTCATTACAGATCATTTCATGTATAAAAAACGTTTTCTTCAGAAATTTCTTAGTCATCTCATGACGTGAAATCTCAAATGATTTGAGAATCATTTCTCCATTTGGCTAAAAATGACTATCATTTGCTGCCCTTTAATTGTTTCTTGTATATCTCGGCAATATGAGGCAATAAAAGACAGCCATTTTATTTGTTTAATGAAGTTTACAAATGTAAAACCCAGCCTAGTGCTTCCACCCTTAGGAAATATTCTTTGATTATGGGTTTCAGAGGGAGAAGGAAAACAGCAATAAAAGTAATTTTATCTGAGGCATGGGGGAAAATGAAAAACTCTCAGCGACACGCCTCTCTGTAATTGCTCTTACTGAGACGCTCGTGTTGTCTCATCCTTGGAGAAACATCAGGGAAAATTGCAGCAGGGGAGGAGAAGTGCGGGGTTAAGAGAATAATGGTATGATTGATGCCTCTCAACAACTGATTCGATGATTTGCTGTTTATTTGCTTTTACTGTCCATTTCCTTTTCATGCTTGCTGGCTTTGATACGCCGGATTTATTTCAAATTAAAATGTTGCACTTTCAAAAACAACCTACTGTATGTAGGGACTAAATGTTCAGATTTTCATGTATTATTTGCTTTTCTTTATTGCCAAAGCTATAGTACAAAACTTAAACAAGGTCTTTCTCAACTTTTTAACTTGTCTGAAGACTATAGACGGATTTATATTTGAAGGTCTCTTGACGTTGTTGCCAGGAAGTCAAATGAGTGCAACATTTATCTGAAAGTCTTGTATTCATTATGAAAGAAATGCTTGTAACGTTCAGTATTGTACAGCAGCGTTAAATGTTCTTGCAAAGAAAAGGGATTTATTTTTAAATGTATTTTCACATTGCCAGTTTTATAGTCTATAAAGATGAATGTGACATCAATGCAATGCATTGTGGGACTATAGGGTCACAGAGTTGCAGTCGAAAGATTGTATTGTAGGAGTAGATACAAGTATCTATGTTCCCCTTTAAAAGGGATAGTACACCCTAAAATCAATATGTACTCACTTGGTTTCAAACATTTGTTTGGGTTTCTTTCTTTTACTGAACAACAACAAAGAAATTTTGAAGAAAGCTTGAAACCTGTAACCATTGGCATCTATAGGAAAAACAAATACTATGGAAGTCAATGGTTACCAGTTTTAAACCTTTCATTAATTCATTTATTTATCCATTCATTATTCTTCGACTTAACCCTTTTATGGATCAGGGGTCACCACAGTGGAAAGAACCGCCAACTTATCCAGCATATGTTTTACACGTCGATTGCCCTTCCAGCTGCAGCCCAGTACTGGGAAACACCTAATCTCACTCATACACTACAGCCAATTTAGTTAATTCAATTCACCTATAGCGCATATCTTTGGACTGTGGGGGAGCACCCGGAGGCAACCCACATGAGCAAGGGGGAGAACATGCAAACTCCACACAGAAATGCCAACTGACCTAGCTGCGACTCAAACAAGCGACCTTCTTGCTGTGAGGTGACAGTGCCAACCAATAAGCTACCGTGCTACCCTGTTTTTATCCTTTTTAAAAAAAAAAAAGGTTACGCAAGATCAATTGAAATCCTGCTTTTGCTTATCTTTGCTAACACAACAGCTACAGTACTGTGTTTATAATACTTAACGTTTTCAGAATGAAGGATGTTTTCTGTATTGCTACAGGCATTCTGAATGGTGGCATGGAAATGTTTCTAACATGCAAGTTTTACGGTTGCATAAATCAGTGCCAACTTCAGTAAATAAGACTAAATGCTGATAAGATTTAAATATATTTCCATAAGAGAATCTATGCAGTGTTTAAAAAAAGTATTAATAAATGTGGCCATCTTTTTCCTGTGGTGATATGTGCCTGGTGCCCTTCTTTATGACTAACTGCTACACATTATGCAACACACTGAGACATTCACAATACATACAAATGATCTTGAAGTGATTTTAATTACCTCATCTGTCAACATTATGCCAGTGAATCACAAAACTTATATTGTACTTGCATTGAAGTAAATAATGTGAAGCTGAAGGCTAAATGCTTAATCACAATCTTAACATTATCAGATGCTTTCTTAACTGCTGTTTTCTCATTGCGGTTGCTTTTCCTGTGCATTGGATGGATGGATGGATGGATGGATAGATGGATAGATAACACTTTAATATTTTCTATTTACCCCTACCCTCGCTGCCGCCATAGTGGCAGTAATTGGTTAAAGCAGAGGTTTTCAAAGTGTGAGGCGCGCCTCCCCTGGGGGGCGCCAGAGCATGTCAGGGGAGGCGCGGGAAAAAATATTATATAATAAAAATATAATTATTAAGTTGTATTATTATATGTATTGATTATTATTTTTAATGTTTTAATTAAACAAAGATAAAAAAAAAATACTTCAAAAATAAGAAAACCTTTTTTACCCAGAAGGCCATAGCTGTGAATTTGCTTCTGTTTGGCAAGCCCACCAATACGGGTATATGCCTGCTAATTTACAGTCTATGCTGCTAATACAATGGATCAGTTTCTGAGACCCCCCGATTCAAAGCCTTCATGTTCAGGGCTTAAACCCAAAAGACGACGATATGATGATCAGTATTTGAGTTTAGGATTTACGTGGACAGGACCAGCTGATGAACCACAACCTTTATGTGTGGTTTGTCAAGATATTTTGGCTAATGACAGCATGAGACCCGCTAAACTTCGGCGACACCTTGAAACCAAGCATGATGACGTAGCAGGAAAACCTCCAGAATGTTGGGTGTGTGTGCGTGTGCGCGCGTTTGTGCGTGCGTGTTTGGGAGGAGGGGGGCGCCAATGGATAAGTTGTGTCAAAAGGGAGGCCCACTGTCTTAGACTTTGAAAAAACCCTGGGTTAAAGTAATCTTTAACCATAGACTTATTAAGCTAAATGCTATTTTCTCCTTTGCCTTTTTACAATAATAGATAAGATGGTACTGTATTTGTACCGTATGCAAAGGTACTGTATGTGATGTAATTTGTTCAATTAAAATAAAAATGAGTTTTGGTTGTTTTGGTTTTTCTATTTATAAACTTGATGCTCAAATACAGCGGTACATTATGCCACATACACATTATTTTTCTTGACTCTTTTTTTGGAATAAAAATGATGCATTTATAATAGGGCTGTAAAAGGAGGGGAAATCTAATTGTGATTTTTCTGAAACTGTGATTTTGATTCTATTTTAATTTAGTAAAAAGCTTAATATTCTCAATGGTATGTAACACACTTTAAACAAAGACAATACCACTTGCTTTAACAGTATATTTATATCTGGGAAGTCCCAGGAGGGTCTCACATGGGCCATCCCAGGGTTTGCCTATGAGTTTGACCATGTGGTTTTCCCAAATAACTTGGCTGCTCCACGAAGGGTTGCATCCTGAATGTGCTGTGATTGCCTAGTCAGGGCTTCGAGAAAATCCCTTTGTTACCCTTGTCCCATGTTATAGTACTTTCATCCTTGCTCACCTCTACATATGTGTTACAATACAAACATTTTTAAATTCTACATGAACCCGCTTAAACCGGGTGCTCCGGTTTCCCCCACAGTCTAAAGACATGCGCTATAGAATTGATTAAGATAAATTGGCCTTAGTGTCTGTGGGAATGCAAGAGTGTATGGGTGTTTCCCAGTGTTAGATTGCAACTGGAAGGGCATTCGCTGTGTTAAACATAAGTTGCCGGTACATTCAGCTGTGGCGACCCTTGATTAATAAAGGGACTAAGCCGAAAACAAAATGAAATGAAATGAATGAATGGTCTGACCATTTGTCAGAGGAACTGCATTTCATTCCAAGATGTTTATTCCGTATGCAAAAATGTCTTTACAATTCCATTCCCATTCTTTATCCCATGCATCTAAATGTCATATTTTCATATTTACTTTTCATGAATATGAACAATCATCAAATGTTATGATGAATGATAAGACGCCATTTTTTCAATTACCTTTGAAAATGATCATTTGAGGCACAGGCTTTATGATTTAAGGCATGCTTTTTCTATTTTGAATGAACTAAAATCCCTCATATAAAGTAGCATAAATATTTGTCTCATCCTTTGGTGGCCTAAAAATAGGGCTATTCGGTGGAAATGGCAACATTCATCTAACAGAGATTTATATCCAGTTGATGAACAGATTTTGCATATCAATGCAGGCATCGGAGATTGAAATCCGTTCCGTTTTACAGATCGCTTTTTGATGCCTTTCCATTATGAGGATGTCACCCTAAGGTCGAATGAAAATGCCATCTCAGTCTAAGCCGGGGAGTTTTGCTGATGGCTCAGAGCCCACTCCAAGATGGTGAAATATCCCCTCATAGGTTAACCTCAGTCTCCACAATGATAACAGAGAAACAGACGCTGGCAGTGTTTTGTAATAGATGCTCCTTTATTGTATGCTGCATGTTAATGAGCAATAGGATTTGCATTTTGGGGGATGGTTGTGTAAACAGTCCAGATTGAAATTCAGATCTCACTCACTTGCTAAGAGTTTGCAGTTGTGTTTTGTGAGGGCGTTGTCTTAAAGGGGCTGTATTTTAAAATAGTTACTGTATATATTAGTCCCTTTTTTTAGTGTCTGTGGGTGCCAATCCTTTATTGTTGAATCGATAAATGATATGGTTATTTAGATCCTTTAAGATCTAAACAATTTAAAGTGGAAATATAGTAACTTTCTTACTAACAATATAGCATTAAAATATAATCCTGCTCTTCTTACCCTAACCAGAACATTTCCTGACAAGTACAATGACAATAATTTATGTACATTAATACATTTATTCATTTATTTAATCAAAATGCCAAAAGTGATACCAAAAGTGGCGTTTTTTTGTTTTTCATACACATTAGTTACAACAAGGTACAAAAAAGCTGGGGAAAAAACATGCTGATCACTGAAAATATAACCCCTACACATTTGTTATTTGAACACGCCACAAATGTTGCGGCCTGTTGTCAAGCAGGCGAGCTTTTGATTTCACTGCCATAAAGACTTGTGAAGCTTCTTTGAGTTTGTAACATTTCAGAGTTTTGTAGCGAAGACGAGCCAACGAGCATTTGATTGCACTGATTGCCCTGCTTCTTGAATATGCTTACAGTTTCTGCTGAGACTGAAGATGAAGTTTGCTAAATAAAAGTTTGAATCTGTTGCTCACAGTTGTCTTGATTCTTAGGATTTGTTCTACAGCAGATGAAAAAAAAAAGTGTTTTGTGTCCTAAACACTAGAAATATTGCATACATGTATGTAGAAGTTAAACATTTAGCTTTGCACTGTTTTTGCTCTGCAAATGTGACAAGATACGTGTTAATGTACAATATACAAAATAAACCTACTTTAAGTCCACAAATCGAAATTGAAGCGTCTTCTTTTATAATTGTACTGATACTATGCGGCTGTGGTGATGAATTACAGCGATTTCACTGTCTTTATTACAAACATTCACTGATTTTTAAGTTTTAAACTTGCAGTTGAGGTGCAGCTGATCCCACAGAGTTGCTTTGCGCTACTGGTTTTGGCGTTACTACGGAGACATTTTAATACATGGCTGTCAATCAATTCAGTGGGTGGGGAAACCACACTCCTACGTCACAATGCGGTGGGCCTAAAAAAGGGAGGGATTTGTATCCTATTTTAATGTCAGGAAATTTAAAAAAGAGGGTTTATATCACTCCAAAATGACTGTGGACACTCTATACCTACACACCGTTCTGTCCAAAAGTTTCTAAAAGTTGATTTTCATCATAGGTGCCCTTTAAGATTTTAAAGTTTTCATTAAAGTCATGTAATTCTTTAACTGTTCTGTAAAAGGGTCATATGACATTTCTAAACAGTTCAATATACTGTGTACTCAGTGTAATGCAATGCTGAGTTGGTTTAAGGTTTAAAATAAAAGATAACTTTTTCTCAGCCCTTCTTTTTTGAAATGTGAACATTTTTACAAAGCTCATCATTCTGAAAAGCCTGGTGTGCTCTGGCTGGTCAGCTACACAGAGTGTTGTGATACTGTCCCTCAATTATGTGACAGAAATGTTAAGGCCTTACTACCAGTGTTGGGGAAAGTTACTTTTGAAAGCAATGTATTACAATATTGAGTTACTCTGTAAAAAAGTAACTACTTGCGATTTTTGTTACTTTTCATGGTAAGCGATGTGTTACGTTACTTTAAAGTTTTTGCATTACTTTTTATTACCTGGCTGAGGATTGATGTCTTTCTGAGATCTCTTTTCTTATTTTCCTTTCTTTTTAAAATAGCGGCGCTCTGCATAACAACACACTGTATAACCTTAACCTTATTAACTTTAAATTTTTTTTTTTTATATTTTAGAATAATGTTATCTGAGCACTTCATGAAACCTGAGCTATAAATGCAGTACATACAGATTATTGAAAGTTTAAAGTATGCTTTAAAGTTTGCTACTTTAGTACTATTTGTCTTAAGTAAAATAATTTTGTCTTTTGAGACAATCCCCTTCTCCTTTTCTTTGATGCGTTCAAATTAATAAACACATTCTCTCATTGACTGCATGATTTATTGTGACTGTTTTGTTTTAAATCAGCAATTTATCTATTTTTTTATCAAATATTATTACTATTTTTTAAGTAATGCCTTACTTTACTTCTCGCTAGAAAAGTAATATTATTACATAACTCTCGCTACCTGTGATGCGATACCCCCAACACTGCTTACTACTATGTAATTTTTAAGCTGAATCTGATCCAGAAAATGTGGATAATCTAGTCAATTAATCGATCTTTGCAGCTTGAGCAGAACTGATTTGTATAAGTTGTCGTTCAATTTCTTTTCAGCTAAGTCCCTTTTTTAATCTTGTGTCGCCAACAGTGGAATGGACCGCCAACTTATCCAGCATATGTTTCACGCAGCGGATGTCCTTCCAGTCACAACCCATCACTGGGAAACACACACATACTCTATAGGCAACTCAGCTTACCCAATTCACCGATACCACATGCCTTTGGACTTGTGGGGGAAACCAGGGTAAACCCATGCGAACATGGGGAGAACTTGCAAACTCCACACAGTAATGCCAACTGACCCAGCCAGCTCAAACCAGCGACCTTCTTGCTGTGAGGCGAACATGCTACCCACTGTGCCACACAAAATATAGTTTTGCTTTCACAACAAAGTATGCAGTCTCCACAAAATGGTGGGGTCAGAATAAAGCTTTGCATCATATGATTACTTTAATAAATGTCATTTTAAAATATCCCATTGATTTGACAAAATAATAATGCTATCATTTCAGTTAGAACTCATTTCTGAGTCATGTTAGTATTGTACATTTAGGTGCCATTAATCCATCAAAATGATTTAAAAAGACAACTTTGATGTCTGTGAAAATGTAAATAAATTAACATTTGTTAAAACCACACTTTACCTAAAATTAATAAATATTTAAGACATTGTTTATTGTACACTGACACTGTAGACTAACAGTCTATAATGGCTGTATGTTTATTTTGTGCTATTTTGTGTAGTACCGTTTTAAAAAATGTATCCAGCATCAAAAATAAAATCCTACAATACTGTTTTGTATGCATAAGTGTACTTTTTATTATTGATAACGTCCACATTTTAGGACGTGACTTTCATTTTACATTGCAACAATGACAACACAGAAAATGCCATCTATGCGCATGATTTGTGCTGTTTTCATCTGGGCAGCAGCACAAGAAAAAAAAAAAATGTAAAAATTATTCTTCAGCACCTGACTTACAGATGAAAAACCCAAGGTCACAAGTTGAGCATTTCAATAGTTTTACCTTCGTTTCCCTGGGAACACTTTTTTTTACACTTAATCAACCTGTACAATGGTTTTCTCTGCCTAAGCAGCGAGTTGCTGATTGCTTTTGTTGCATGGCAGCACAATCTTCTTTCTTGAACAAGCCCACATCTTCTGTCTTGTTAAAACACTGAAAGTAGCTCTGACTTATGCAAACCCTTACCATCAAGTGTGTGATGGGGCTACGAATCACATAATCCTCCAAACATTTCCTTTTAAAATAAAATAAAGAAATCAGTCAGACATGGGATTACAAAGAACAATATCCTTGATCTGAGAAATGAAATAACACACAGCCAAAATAGCTCTAGATAAAGTCAAAGCATAACATGTTATGCTATGAAAATCAACAGTAAACAAAATGTTCCGTAAACATTTTCCTTCATTTTACAGCTTTATTTATGTGTCACTACTAAACCCTTTCATTTTTTCAAACCATTTCTAAATCAACCTTTTCATTCCCGAAAAAAATGGTTGGCTGTGAATTTATCTGTCATGATTACCAGCGGTCCAGGCTTGCAGATCGCTGGTAAACATGCTCCATCAACTGGACTACAATTCTGTCACTTTATGAACTACATATCGTCAATCACAGATGATTACACATACACACACAGCTGGGAATTGATCAAAGACAGATCACACAAACTATGTACACTGTTCAGATTCCCACACAGTTTGCTGAGTTTTGTTTATCCGTAAGCATTACAAAGCATTTTCCCCGTCTGTCCTGCCATGTTTTTGACCTGTTGCATTGCTTATTGTTTTTATTGATTCTTTAGAATGATAATTCATTCATGAAAAAGACACCTGATTTGTTGCTAACTCAATTAGTCTTGTGAACGAAGTTGAGAAAATGATTTGATAATCAATCAAAAATACAGGGCCTTCATCCAAAATAACACACTTCACTTCTAAAACAATATGCAAAACAGCACAATGCCCGCATTTACAATATTCCAATGATATCTCACGCCATTTCGTAACTTTTTGATTTAGTGGCTAATTCGAATGAAATCGTACAATCTAATTGGTACAATTTAGTATGATTTGCTAATCCCCCAATGACTGAACTCATATGACTGAACTCTCCACTAAACTGAAAAAACATTAAATAGTTACGTTTCTTCATGAGATCTGAATTTTCATAAGAGTAGACTTGGGCTACTGTTTTTAAGAAGCCTTAGAACACATTGATGCATTGTTTAAATTGTTCTCTGATCTCATCATAGAAGGAAGTGCAAAAAATCTGAGAGGGGTCTGGCTACAGACTGTGCAATCTAAGCTGCATGCAATGCTTTTTAATGGGCTCATTCAACTCTACTCCTCACAGTGACGTCACTAGCTCCATTGAGTGCATCGTGTCTGACATTGCAGTATCCCTGAGAAAGTATCATAAAGGCTGCATCCAGATACAATTGAAAAATCTCTAGAAACTATTTAAAAAGTACATTTAGAACCGAAGGTATAGGCCCTAAAAGGAAAAGGGTCTGATTTTACCTTATTTGGAAAGGTTATGAATATTAATGAGCTCTGATCTCACAATGCTTTTGGCTCATTTTTCTAATCCTCACACAGCATGATGTACTCAGACATACGTATGTGAAAAATAATCATACTTCATTTGTCAAGAAAATATTTGAACAAACTGAGTAGATGCCTTGTCAAATGACAATTATTTCAACTGAAATGGAGAAGAGGTTCACTTTAGAAACAAGTGAGCTACCTGTCCAACTGCTCCGGAGTTGTGTTGTGGATGAAATACAGTTTAGATTATCAATGCATAAACATGATTTAACCCCTATATTAAGCAATGGACATGGTGTCTGTTGCCTTATTCAAACATCCATCGCAAGTTTCACAATATGCATGTTAAACTAATATAACAGTTAAACAGACATTATGGCTATTTGTTAAATTCATTAAATAAATGTATAATCCATCTTTCCTGAATTTTCCACTCTGCTGATGAGCTGTGATGGGAGGATATACCTGACAGCTATATAATGCCAGGTTCATTTTCAACATAACAGCCCCACATACATAACAAATATAACAAGCTGTGTTTGTTAAAAATAAGGGGAGAAATATAATCTGTTGTAATCTCACTAGGAAATATTATGGGCAATCAAATGCTGCTTGG
Source organism: Danio rerio (assembly GCF_052040795.2). Taxonomy (NCBI): domain Eukaryota; kingdom Metazoa; phylum Chordata; class Actinopteri; order Cypriniformes; family Danionidae; genus Danio; species Danio rerio. The sequence goes on along the minus strand of NC_141022.1, from coordinate 34,381,393 downwards.
GCATGCATATATGGAACGTCACAGCCAGTGTTTTGTTCAAATCGGCCTGTTTTCACTCCCATAGGATTTATTGAGAATGAGGAAACAATAGTACTTGAGGCTCACGGTATGACATTACAATGCACAGAACTTTTCATTTTCATCTATGCATATTTCCAGAACTTTATTCCATGGAACCTTTAAGAGATTCCTAATAATGCCACGGTTAATTATGATCAATGTAGGTTTGTGCTGGTTAGACTGGAATTTGAAGCTAGTTTAGAATACTTTTAGCCAGTTTAGATTTTTTTTTTCTCTTGGGAGCAATAACTCTGCCAACCTAATTTTACCAAGTCGGACATGTTCCTGGATTAACATCCATGTTGATCCTGAAACAGCATTCCAATCAGCCAATCAGAATTAAGGGATACATTTACCATTTAGGTTAAGTTTAGGCTTACGGTTGGGTTTATGCACTTCTAAGTGATTGTTACCCAAATATTATTCCCCTCTGATTTTGGGAATAATTTACAGTTGGGGTTGGGTTTAGGGGTAGGGAATAGGTATGGATTACAGTTTCCGTCAAAAATGATGTTCCAGGATCAACATAGATATTAATCCAGGATCGCATCATAATGGCAAAATCATGACGCAAGTAAAAACTCCATATATTGTGAACTTAAAATATTTGCAAGCTTTCGGACATTTTATGTTCACAAACAGCTACACACTACATGAATCAAAACATAGACACTTAAAGATTCCTCCATAAAGGAACTGGTTACCTACCAAGAAAGCATTTTTTGTTTTTAAAAGATGTCTTTACATAATCCTCTTGGCTAAAACAAGGCTAAATTCGGGCTGTCAGTGAAAATCTAATAGACGTCTAAGAATAGGCCAAAACTAGACTAGTCATCAAATAAACAGAAATGACTGACTACCTATATAAAGTCTGTCTAATCTGTCTATTTGACGACTAGTTTAGTTTTGGGCTATTCTAAGATGTCTACTAGATTTTCACTGACAGCCCAGGTTTAGCCTTGTTTTAACCAAGCTGTCTACGTTTAGATATCTATTAAACGTCTATAAAACACAAAATAGTTTGCAGGGTACTGGCATATTGAGGCTATTTGAAAAAAGAGCTACTGATAAAAGTTGTGCCTCATGCCAAGCCCTAAATACAAAATTCTGACTAGTAAAAAGCAAACGTCAAACTTGTATTTTTTTGAGAGCTTCATTTAGTGAGTCCGAAGACATGAATAGCTTCAGCACCATCATGTGTTAGGGTTAAGTAATTTAGACAACTCCACATTTTTGTAATGGAAGTACAGTGTGAATGGAGCTAAAGACTGGACAGAATGTTTGGAGCACACAAACTGACAGAGGAAAAGAACTGTCACTGAACCAATAAAACTCTACAAAACCCTCCAGTCACAGATAATCAGAGCGATTTTGACATAACAGTCCTTAACGTAATGAAGAAAATGAGAAGACCGCCAATCGCTGAGATGATAATGATGCTGCTGTGTGTTTTAATGTGACCCTTGAGAGCGACTCTGACCTGCTGACACACACTCAGCTGTGAACACACCGCTGCACAGTCACTTCCTCTGCAGCGACTCTGTGCCGTTGTTCTAATTGTGGACTAATGGTCTAAAAAGAACATGACACAGAGACATCCAGTCCTGGAAATGAGACAGGAAAAGGGCCCGAGAAAAGGAAACAGACAGTTGGGCCGATCAGTGCGTAATGAGATAATCAAACTATTGTCTTTTTTCGTGTTATCTGGCATTTCAGATTGCGTGGCCTGACGTAGCGCTATGCTGCTCTGGGATCAGTGATGTGGGAAATGCATTAACCCTGCGCTCTCTGGCCAAGCGAGAGGAGCAGTCCCACGGGACAGTGGCGCTGGCTTCTGCCAATGTTATTTCCCGGACAGATTGCACACTTATTGCATTTTGACCTGTTTGGCAGGCCGGTATTGATTTTTGAAGCATTACAGCAATATGAGGATGAAAGCGTTTCTCTGAGGGAAGGCTGCAATAAGCTTGTTTGCTACCTCTTCTCACTTCTGGCTTTGTTGTTTTTGTGCGTTCGCCGCTAGTCGATAAAATAAATTCTATCAAAGATTCGGAAATATTGCCTGGCACGTGGCTTCCTATTTGGAAGGTTAATCAAATAAGGAACGATCTCATTTCCATAAGACATCGCATCTCTGCTCTGTGTTGTTCGTGGGCTGTAACCTGTTGCTTGTGGGAGGAACATGTCAAGCACGCTTTACCTCAGTGCCTTTCCCATCATCCTGCCTTCATTCGCTGTTTCTAACTTTGGATTCTGGCCACAAGATGTACAAATGGTGTCTGTCTCCATGGAGCATTAGATGGTCTTTAGCATGTATTATTGATCGAACTCTCCTAATAACTGTCTCCACTGTCAGAAACCACATAGTAATGTGGGCAAACAAAGTGCTTAGAAAAGATTTCAGACATTATCCTGACTGTAAATGTCGCTTTGCGAATACTTTGGAATGGCCTCTTTTCAACTGTAGTACCAATATATCCATAATACAACACAGCAGAAAAAACAAAAAATTAATATTTTATAGAAGGACCTAGAACAGAATTTTTTATCATACTGTAACCTACTTTCATTTGAAATATTCACTTTTCAGATTTCTATATCTGAAACTGCACTTTTGGTCTAACAACTCTTTTTGTCTTAATTGGATTTTTTCAATTATATAATGATACTCAACAGCATTGTACTCATATTAGAGGGATCCACTTCACCAATGATGTAAAGGGATATTTCACTCCTCAATAATATTTTTCTCTGCATCTAATAGCCCTCTTTCAAAAGTTTGTTTAGATTCAAATTCAAACACACAAATTAACCTGTACAATCCACTCTCTCTTTTATGGCGATAAAAAAAATATTTTACATTTTGTAAAATTAGTGGTAAATGAATTTAAACAATCTCAAGTGTGCATTTTCAGTTTGAGACCCACTTCATATTGTATCTCAATCAGGCAGTGATGATCATTTTTAAAGAAACCAGATCTTAAATGTTGAGATTTTGAAATAGAAAGAAAGGCTGGCTTACTGAAACTACATTTAATAAACAGTGAAACTTACCATTGAGTCCCATTTTCTAAACGTGTTGTTTTTGTGGTCACTATTAACAGAATGATCTCTGTTCTCACACATCAAAGCTGACAACACCTGACATCTATTCAACGCCTACATTCTCTTCTTCAGTGCCTACACTGGTTTTCGAAACAGCTTTCTGTGCAATAGCGCCTCCAGTCTTACCTGAGCAAGATTGCGTTTCAGTCCACTTTTAGATACTGTTTTATTTATATATTTTTTACTGACAGACCCGAACAGATTCAATCCTTTTCAGTCCAGCCATCTTTATTTTCTACCTTTTTTGAACACACCTTGTTAAAGCCCCTTGTAGCTGGAAACTTTTTTCTGTGAGCAGTTATGCTGTGAATAATAATAATAATAATAATAATAATAATAATAATCTCCCTGCTAACCAGCCAAACCTGGTTGGCTGGTTTTAGAGAGGTTTTGGCCATTTTCAGGCTAGTTTTCAGCCATTTCCAGCCTAGTCTTCCTGGTCTTCCAGCTAAAACCAACTTGACCAGCCTGGTTGGTTTAGACATAGTTTTGGCTGGGCTCCCAGCCTGACTAAGCATGTTTTGGCTGGTTATCTCCCAGTCTGACCAGCTAAGACCGGGCTAAAAATGGCTGAAAACCAGTCTGGAAATGGCCAAAACCTCTCTAACATCAGGCTGGTCGACCAGATAAAACCAGCCAACCATCCTAGGCTGGTTTAATCTGGATTTTTCAGCAAGGCTGTGGAAACCCCTTGTAATATTCCAGCTTATGCTTCCTTTTCTTTCACAAATATCTTATGTTTTTATGTTTAGTTGTCCATAGCTTTTTTGCTCTTGCAAGTTTGGGTTTAGTCCACTCTCTCATTTCTTTGGACTTTTTCTTCACTCGAGGGAATTCCTGCCACGATTTTAACATGTATTCCGCTTCATCCTTTGGATGGCGAAAGTTTACAAGGACAAACCCTCGGTTTTGATTAAAACTCACAACAGTGCATTTACCAAGTGCTCAAGGGTTTAGGGCATTCCATTTATACCCATTCAGATGTTATCTCAGTAGTGGACATTTGTGTGATGTAATCAATGACATACATCCAAGTGAACAAAATGGAGGGACGTTAGCAAGTGAAAATAAATAAAAAATTGAACTGGTATGCAGCCCCAGTCTAACTGCATGTCCATTTCATCATAGGTCAATAAGAGAAAAATAGCACAGTGGTTGTCAAAAAATCTTTATTGTGCTGTGATTGATCACATCTTGTGTGGATAGATCCACGGGGATCTATTGTTCTGACTCAGTATCATCATCATGTCATGTACATTTGCACCATTTAATAACCCTCAGTGTAAATTGTCACACTCTTTTTACCTTTAAGTGTAAAGAGCCTGACATAAAAATGGAATCAAATAACCTTTTGTGAAAATAGTTTAGAGTTCAAAACAGCTAGTCATTTCTTTTTGTGCTGTGGCTTGTAAACAACTTCAATCTATAACACACTAGCAAACTTCTTTACAATTGAGCAAATGTTTAAAAGAACTGCGTTATAGTAGAAAAATAAAATTGGGTAGTCCTTTTTGAATACAAAACTGACAGTGTTTTTAATATGCAATACTGTACAGCTGCTTTTATTAAAGTGATCAATGTGTACAAGGGGTTTAATAGATTGGAGTTTGAATTGCAGAGCTGCTGTCAATACTTTGTGTATTTACACTATATTGTTATTGAGAGCAAAGTAAAGGAGATTCATTTAAATACCAATCTCATTAATGGTGAAATCCTGCTCAAGTATTTCAAACTACTTTTTACCCTAAGCGAGTAGACAAATGAACTTCACAGTGGGTACATCGAAGCCTTAAAGCTGCACCTGAGCTTACCCGACGCCTCTTTTTCTGCCTGACCAGAATGCATCCCAGTCCTCCAAGGCCTTGCACATGCTTCTCACTCAAAGCTCGATTCATCTGCACACATTTACTTAGATATTTGATTAAACAGACAGATGGCGGGGTGGTATTTGAGTATGAAGGATTGCAGCTTCTTTCAAAGACTTCCACTTAATTGCAGCAAAAGAGGAGAGCAAAGTCACGTCATGCTGGCGCTCAAGGTTATCCCTTTATCCAACATCTGAAAGCACCACACAAAAGTTGATTTCATTAATTCTGTTTTTGACACCCGAGTCAAGTCTTTTGAAAACATGAAGAATGTTCGAACAGGTCAGCTCAATGCGTTCAAGCAGTCTAGCTGAATCATAGCTAATGAAATCAAAGTTATTTATTTCAGCAGGATACATATAAGGTAACAAATGCCTTCAGAGAAGAAAGTGCTAAAGACATGGAGGAGTGACAACTGCGAGTGCTGTGAAAGCCCGTGGGAGGCTTAAAACAATGGAGATGAATTGATGATGGATTTGTGAAGTTCACCGAACTGGAACATTTGAAATATAATCATTTGAATAATCAACAAAACACATTTCCTGGACGTCATTCTTGAAAAGACCCTCAAGAGATGTGGATATCATATAAGAAGAGAACTGTCAAGGCTATGATGACGTAGACCTCACAACACGCACGGGATGACGTTCACAGACTACATCCGACAGCAGAAGATTAATTGAATGTAAGTCGTGACCCATTTCAGACATGAAGGTGGAGCAAAAGACTTGAAAAATAACAACATTACATTAAACAAATGATTCATTATCCTTGTGCAAATGCTCTGGGTGCAATTCATTATCTCCGTTCTCCATCATTTTGGCTCAACCTGAGTAGATGCCGGTGCCCTTTGCATGTCTTGTTCTAGTCAGAAAGTCTTATAAATTCAGCTCATCTGTGCTATTTGTTCAGTTGCTGACAGGGACCTTCCCGCCCCAATGTAATCTCACCTCATTAACATTTTAGGTGACAGGACCGCCATGGCCCTTATCAAGAATTCATGAGTAAGGCTTATGGCCATATTAACATTTTAGAGCCAATAAATTACAATCATCTGTATGTCTGTTTGGGTGGTGTGAGGGAGAGAATAATGAAGAAACTCTTTGTTAGTTCTCCAATGCAGAGTGTGTGTGTGTGTGTTTTTGTGTGTTATTCTTACATTATAAAGACTAAATACGCCCAATAATATAGCAATACCAGTACATCTAGACTTTGTGGGGACATGTATTTGTTCCCCGTAAGGAAAATACCTCATAAACCAGACAGAATGAAGTATTTTGACAAGTAAACAATGCAGATTGTTTTTTTGTGAGGGGTAGTGTTTGAGTAGAGGGATCGAATATAAAGTTTGAACAGTATAAAAATCTCTACCTCAATGGAAAGTCCCCATAAAAATATGTTCAAGTGTGTGTGTCTGTACATACAACAAGCACATTTCACACCCATTACATATGGAAAAGTCTTCTCAAGCGATTACAATACTTCCTCCGAGAGACCAGAAAGGTTACCTGGAGTGTACTGCTAATTAGATTCAACTTAGCACATCCAGGCAGCTTTTTTATGCTTTAAAAACACCGCATTTTATCCTAATTAAAGTAGCTAGATGAATCCCTCGCGCTCCACAAAGACAGAGCAAAAGCCCAAAGAACACGGAGCTGCTTTCTGGCCTTTGTTCGCATGGAGGGAGACGCTATCCATTACCTAGCCATAAACAGCATGAGAGTCTCCGTCTCAGCGCCTCCCGTTGACACCCGCCTGCCTGAGAGGAGGCGTAGTGCTGAGAGGAGGATTTTCACACAAACAACAGAGACTAAAGACAAAGAGGGCGCGGAACAAAAAAACACGTCGAGGTGACGGTGTGGGCACAGGCTGGTGCCGCAGAAGTGTGCGAGCTCGGTCGGTCTGTGGGCCAATCTGTGGCGCCGAGTCCTGGCAGGGATGGAGCAGCCGCGCGCGGTGACTCACCTTCTCTGTCAGGACAGCGGCATTGTGCTGCGGTGAGTGTGTGTGGAGCAGTGATCACACCCGCCAATTACACTGAGCTCAGCTCACTTTCTTCAGAGTGACATACACTGTCAGCAGCAGCACGCGGGCCAGAGGTGCTTCACTCGCTGCCATCCGCTCCTGTACAACTTGATCGCACACAAATTGGACAGTCGCCTTCAAAAAGAAGCGTTTTGTTCCAGAGGGACGAACACAGCTTGGTCACACGTGGAAGCCTTTTATAATCCATCATGAGCGTCAGTTTGGCCAGATATATATTCGCTGCATTTTAGTTATTTTCATTATAGTAATATTTTATGAAAGAGGTGGCAGAGTAAACAACCTGGGATGACAGCTTGCATTAAACACCTGACGAGTTAGCCAGCTGAGCTGTCAAATGCTACACCTAATGTCTACTTGGTTTTAAACTATCTATATTTATTAACCCTCAAAAGAAAACATGTGCAGATGAAAAATGAGCCTCTGGCAGTTTTAGTTGCCTGTGGGCCCTACTGAGTTCTGAAGGTTAAAGAGAATGCAAAGCATTACAGATGTATCATCACTCCAAATATTGAACCTAAAATGAAACATTCACAATAGGAATAAAATGTTTTGTGTAAAAAGTAGGCTATATATGTTTAGGTTATGTGCTAAATATATATATATATATATATATATATATATATATATATATATATATATATATATATATATATATATATATATATATATATATATATATATATATATATATATAATAGCTCTATAACTTGTTGAATATAAAAAACTTTTCATATTTTTGAATTATTGGCTGTTACTCAATTCACCAGCATTAATCACGCCACACTTTGAGCTAGACTTTATTGATGGGGAATGAAGGGGATGGTAAGAGAACAGTGGGGTGAAGGAGAGGAAGTAAGAGGATAAACAGTGAACAGGTGGGTAGTTTGATCGGGCATCCTACGATGATGCCCAGCGAAACCTTTGTTAACAAGTTAACTCAATTAAAAATGTAATAATGAATGTTTAGTCCATAACATAATCTGGATTATTTAAAATGTCTTTACCATTGGACTACTTTCTAACTAACTTGCTTATATATTTATTTATTTTTGTATTTATTTATTTATTTATTTATTTATTTATTTATTTGTAGTTTAAATTCACGCTATTCAGAAGCTTAAACCACAGTTATCTACATTTTTCAGGATAAATAGTATCTCATTCTATCGTGTGAATGATTTGTAATCCTCTTAAAAATACCAGGAATCTGATTATAAGTATTTTAAAATTGTACCTACTAACAGTTGTGATCAATGAAAACATCTCAAGTCACTGGCAAATGAGCTAAAATAAGCAAAAGTATTTTATTTTAAGATGTGTGTGTTTTTTTTTTTTAGTTAGATGATGTAAAAATCATATAACCTATGGGTATTTGTTTATTTATTAAAAATATTCTGGAGGAGGTCTGTAGCATCAAACATGCATTGTAGAGTGGATTTCTGATACGCAATATAAGAGATGCAACAGCTTGATTTCGTAAGCCAAGACGCTCCACGCTGAGTGTTTTATGACGTTGTAAATTGAATGTTTCTTGGTTGTGCACTGCCCTCTGCTGGAGCATAAACACACAACAACAAAAACCAACAAGAATGCCAGGGGCCGATTATGCCACATCTCGACGAATAACTGTGATTTGTTGTTTTTGTTTAATCCCATTTTGTGGTAATTACCACATTAACATTCACTCAGAATAGACTAATTAATTGCATCTTCAGTGATTTAATCATGTATATTGGTTGACTTTGTCATCTCCTTTCACCATGCCTACTTGAATTGAGAGTGAAAGGCTTGATTTTTTTTTCTTTTAGGAGTGTGATGCATCTTTCTTAAACAATGCCAGTCAGTCAGTTCATGAGTAGGCTCCCTTATGCAACTGTTTGAGGTTCTGAAGTTAGTTTTAGAAAATGAGTCAGCCTGTTCAACTGCTGTATTTATAATCACTTTACATGCTCATCCAACTAGTTGACTACTGTAGTTAATAACAAAGAAAATCATCTTATTGTACACACATTTCACATGTAACACATCATGTACTCTAAAACTTAGCACACACCCTCACACTTCTCCTTGAGGTCATGACAAGTTCTGTTTATTCAGTGTTAGTGCTTAAGTCATAAAGAAATTAAAATAAACCTCATACTCCACTCAAGACCATCCTCTGTGTGTGATTCTGTGAGTATCTGTGTGCATGTTTTTCATCTATCAGTCAGTCTGTCTGTCTGTCTGTCTGCCTGTCTCTTTGTCTATCTGGTTGTCCATTCATCCATCCATCCATCCATCCATCCATCCATCCATCCATCCATCCATCCATCCATCCATCCATCCATCTATCCATCTATCTATCTGGTTGTCCATCCCTCCATCTGTCTGTTTATTCAACCAACCAACCTATCCATCCATCCATCCATCTGGTTGTCTGTTCATCCATCCATCAGTCTATCTGGTTGTCTGTCTGTCTATCTGCTTTTACGTCCATCCATCATCCATCCATCCCTCCATCTATCTGGTTGTCCATACCTCCATCTGTCTGTTCGTTCAACCAACCAACCCACCTATCCATCCATCTGGTTGTCTGTTCATCCATCCATCAGTCTATCTGTCTGTCTGTCTGGTTGTTCATCCATCCATCCATCTAAATATCTGTTTGTCCATCCCTCCATCTGTCTGTTCTTTCAACCAGCCAACCAACCCACCTATCCATCTATTCATCTGGTTGTCCGTCCATCCATCAGTCAGTCAGTCAGTCAGTCAGTCATTCAGTCTGTCTGTCTGTCTGTCTGTCTGTCTGTCTGTCTGTCTGTCTGTTCAATTCAATTCAATTCAATTCAGCTTTATTTGTATAGCGCTTTTACAATGTAGATTGTGTCAAATCAGCTTCACATAAATGGTCATAGTAACTGGAACAGTGAAGTTTAGGTTTTAGTGTTTAAGTTCAGTTTAGTTCAGTTTAGCTCAGTTCAGTGTGATTTATTCATTACTGAGAGTTCAAACACTGAAGAGCAAATTCATCGATGCGTACCAATCGTGAACCATGCGAGGCAGTGGCGACAGCGGAGAGGGAAAAAAAAACTTTACCTGATGGGAGTGAAGAAAAAAAACCTTGAGAGAACCAGACTCAGTTGGGCACGACCATTTTAATTTCTTCGCTGGCCAAAAGTCTTGTGCAGAGCTTCAGTCACCGCGGTGGGCTGGAAGATGGCCTCAGCGAAGACTCGTATGTCCCTGGAGCATCACTGGAATCAGACTCATGTTCTCCACTTCCCATGACCATCAGCGCAGCAGCATTTCAGGATATGGCCTGGTCCTGGATATGGAAACCTTGGGATCATCTCGTCACTGGTCTTGGATCCAATCAGTGACTCCGCATAATCTGAGGACCTCGGGATGAGTATCCCCAGGTGAAAATAGAGAATAAAGTGAATAATTAGCGTAGCTGCTGTTCATAGTGAATATAAGCAAGATGCAGAAGCCTGTGTGGAACCCAGGTTAGGTGATGCATTAAGTGTATGCTTTACTAAACAGATAGGTCTTTAATCTAGTTTTGAACTGGGAGAGTGTGTCTGAGCCTCGGACGTTATCAGCCTCGGACGTTGTCTGTCTGCCAGTCTGTCTGTCAATCTGGTTGTCCGTCCATCCATCCATCTATCTGGTTGTCCATCCATCCATCTGTCTGTTCTTTTAACCAACCAACCAACCCACCTATCCATCCATCCATCCATCCGTCTATCTGGTTGTCCGTCCATCCATCCATCTATCTGGTTGTCCATACCTCTATCTGTCTGTTTGTTCAACCAACCAACCTACCTATCCATCCATCTGGTTGTCTGTCCATCCATCCATCCATCCATCAGTCTATCTGTGTTTATTAGTGTTTGTCTATCTATCTATGATATTGCTTTAAAATGTGTTGATTGTCGTTTTATATTTAATCTTTGATGCAGACAAATACGTAGATGATTATTATTAGACTGTTATTAACCACAAACTGCCCTGAGATTGCTTGTGTATAATGTATTTTTCCCATTCTGTGTAAACAAATGGAACAGAAGGCATTTCTTTTGATTTATTCTATGTGTTTGACTAGCCAGCGTGAACACCAAGTAATAGTTTCCTGTAACAGAGATAAAAGCAGATGTTTCCAATTGGGCTCAGAACTTGCGTTCATTTAAAACACGCTTGGTGGGTTGTGCTGGGGCGCTATTGTTTTTTTGATGACTTCCCCTACCCCCATCTACCCCCTTCTTTCGGATAGGCGGCGGATTGAACCCCTGCAGACTAGAGTCCACCTTCAGTTTTTCGGACTTCGTCGAATTTAGACAAACTTTGCCGTGAGTTGATCGAGCTCTCTTTATTCTCTGGCCTCCAGAGGCTGAAACACTGCTCAAATCACCTCGCGCTGACACTGTTCAGCTTTTCGTTTTGTTTTAGAGCAGTGGTTCTCAAACTGTGGTACGCGTACCACTAGTGGTACGCGGGCTTCCTCCTAGTGGTACGCGGAGGAATCGCCAAATAATGAAAGAAACAATTAACACTTTTAATCCTTTAATGCGTAATATAACATTGATGTGAACAGCATTGGCTGTTTTGTGAAGCGTACGATCACAACGCTGTGCTTAGAGTGTTTATTTTAGTGCATTGTGTCATAAGCTGCTGAAAATCAGTTTCCGAAGTTTAAGAATTGATTCTGAAGCGTGATTTGACTGACATGAAAAGTGGCCAATCACAGTCGACCTTGTCTAGTTGCGTGAAACGTAAGGGCGGGACAAAGGTTTTCTGTGTTGCAGAGACAGAAAAAACAACTTAAAAACAAATGTTTTGTTGGAATAATGCTTCTCGGATGTTTTCACTACAGAGATGTCTAGCAGAGTAATTAAACCGCGGACATATTTCCTGCCTATTTGATGATCTTCATACACGTTTCGCACTCCAACAGCCAGTCGACTCGCCTCTGACCTGTCACTCCTCTAAATACAGTCTGAATGGCGGCGCGGGAATGGAGGTATTGCGCAATTACTCATTTCTGCAAATGTGGCGAGTGCTTTATTTTAACACGAGAGCGCATTCATGTACGCAAATCGCTAAAACAGATATGCGAGCTCTTAATTAAGCTTTTTTCAAATGAACTGCAAGTGCTCTCATGATCGCCTGTGTGCTCAGATAGAATACAATCGCGATCTCTCCACTATTAAAGTAGACATTATTTATCTTTGCTCCTTAACTAAATTTAGTCAAAAGTATTCAAAGTTATCAAATATTTAGAAATAGATTGATACATGATCGATGACAATGCTAATAGTCTTCTTATTTGGCTGTGTTGTGAAGTGAAACTTACTTTTAGCAAAGGTGGAACATTTTTTATTTCTTTACGACAAAATAATAATGCTGGAAATGTTTCTGGATGAGGTATTTGTGTGATTTATACATTTAGCTGTATTCTGATCTGTCCTAAAGCATTACAGGTCAAAGCAATCCATTGTTAGCCTACTTATTGTTTATTTATCACAATTTACAATAAGGCTCTTAAAGCACTGCTTTGATAAATGTAGTGTTGTCATATTTCAAATACCTCAAGTAAAATGAAGTCATTTGTTTTATTTTTTTACTGACAGTGTACTTGTATTTTTTTTACGTTTCTATTTTAGATTAAGATCAAGTGTAAAATAAAATCTACATGATGTACAGCTATTTAAGAAACAAATTTGCCATATTGTAAAGAAAATAGTGTAAAATATGTAAATAAAAGGCTAAATTTAAATCTTTTTACCATATACTTTAATTTAACCTTTCAAAGCTTAAAAATATATATTTTTAAAAATGGGCAAAAAGTGTCTCTATGGCCTTAAAGATTATGTGGTAGTTTTACCAGTGCTATTGAAAAAGATTAATTGTCATGAAAGGAAAAATTGACTATACTTCCTTTGTTAGTGCAAATTATACATGTAGCTTTGGGATGTAAGCAATCAAACCATTAAATTAGGTTTACACTTAAAAAAAGTGATTTCATAATGAAAATCAGATTTTTTTTCAAAAGTAACCAACTAGTACTTTTTAAAAGAGTAATTTGTACTTTTACCTAATATTAGTATTATTTACTAAAATTTGTGTTATTTTAGCAGTGTAATAGTATTTTTACTTGAGTACAAAAAAGATTTCACAAGCATTTAGTGCAGGTTTATTATACTATTAATATATGATTAATAAATAGTATTATTAATGGTTTTTATTTGTATCTATTCCTATGCAATGTTTTATGGGTTGCTGAGAATACATTTCAGGTCTTCAATACATAGCATGTCAGTCTTGAAAAAAAAAATAGCTGCTGGAATTGATTTTCATTAGGCTGTGCCTGTATGAACCCTGTCATGTACATTTAACATATATTTCAAGATTTGTCTGAAAGTGTAGCAATATGACATATAGCCTATATTTATAAGGACCAAGCAGCATTTCCAGCTTTTGATGAATAGGCTACTATGAAAACTTTAGATTTAAGTACAGCAGTTTTCTTTTTACTTTTTAAGAACAGTGCCATTTTTTATGAACTTTTAAAAGCACATTTTAACTAAAACTTTTTTTTTTTTATCTGCAAGCACAGTTAATGTTCAGACTATTTCAAATGTTTAAAGTGACTGACAATAATACATATTCTTACTAATAAGAAGTAATCTGCATCGTTTTAAAACTGTGCACACCTGTAGCTGCTTAATTAGGATTATGACGCTATTTTTTAATACTGGTTAAAAAATAGCGTCGTAAGGTGGTACTTGGAGAGTCGATTTTTTTCTAAGGTGGTACTTGGTGAAAAAAGTTTGAGAACCACTGTTTTAGAGAATGAATTACCATACACGATTGTTTGGAGCAAAGTTATTAGTTTTATTCATCATAAGCTTTTCTCTCACTCATGGATACCCGTCAAGTCTGTTCCAGGGCAACGCGTATTCAGGAGCCGTTCACAGGCACCGAAATAAGTAAGTTGCTTAAGTAATTATTTGAAGGTTTACAACTTATTTGTGAGCATGTGTGTGACATTCGCAATATCATGTTCTTAATATCACACAAATTACAAGTTATTTAACTCTCAGCAATCTTCTGGAGTGACATTTTAATGCTATTATTTTGTTCCCATGTTGTTTTATCGCTAAAGCAACAAATAACAAGAGGTCAATCGATTTATTTATTGAACTTTCTTCTCCTCCGTGGGCGAATATATCAATGGTTGTTTTCACAGTTGTAAAAGAATTTGCTTTCATTAAAAAAGAAGATAATAAAACAAACCACTCGCTTCCAGAAGTCAGTGATAAAAACGAGTTTTGGACCATTTTTTTAGGTTTTTTGCAACCACAAAAACGTATTATATTCTTATGCTGTTTCAGATATTTCTGTTTTAATATATTTAACTGTGTTGCACTGAAATTGGTGCGACAGCCACATATTTAAGCACTTCACAGTATTCTTATTCTGTTTCTTCTTTTTTTGTGATTTGTACAGAAACTGGTGCGCTTTTATCGTCCAAAAGAATGTGAGCTGCGCGGTTCAAGGCAGCGTGGAGAGTCACGTTGAACCTGAAGCCGCGCGCTGTCCTGAGCACCAGCCTGACTGTGAGCCACAAATGATGTAAGTCCTCGAGAGACCGGGAGGGGCGTGTGGTGGAAACACGATGTTGTCAGTAGTTCTTATGGTCTTAATGCACTCAAAGACACTATACTGACCAATCCCATGATTCACGTTAACTAGACCTGTTTCACATAAACAGGAATGTCAGTATACGACATTAAACATTACCAGAATAGCTTAAACTGCCTGCTCTACCAAATGGTTGGCCATATTTTGACTGTTTTAAATAATGACTGTTAAAGTCATTTAAAAATGACATTATTAAATGTTTTTAATAATGGTTTACATTACACAGCATTGTTGGTTTACAAAAAAACAAACTTGTTGCTCTACTACAATTGATTTTGGTTTTGTTCTAAAAATAATAATAAAAACAAGAAAAAATGCTAAATGAGAGTCTGAAATATTTTATGGCATACTTCAATAAATAAAGGTGATTTAGTATTTTAAAATGTTTTATTTTGTATTTTGCTTTAAGTAAACTGGTATTGCACTTAGTCACCTTGGAATTATAAGGTTCTATATGCTTTCTGAATCATTTGCGATACAGAGCTTAAAGTTTTTGCATTCTAAAGCAGACAGTATGTGTGTAACTTTTTTTTTTAAATAAAAAGTCCTCAAATGTAAACAACTTATATATATAAAAAAAAAAAAACTCCCATAATGTAAGTAAGTTGTCATTTAATAAGAATATGTCAATAGACCAATTTTGGCAAAATGTCAGAGAGAACCTTATAATTCCAAGGTGACGACTTCATATTTTTCTGATTTACGTACTGATTTCAACTGACATATTAACCATTTGGTAGAGGTTGATATTTTGCAAATTATGGGATGTGTTGAAAAAAATTAATTAAGTGTGTTAATTAGCGACATTAGGAATTAAGAAATGCAATCCATTTTTTTTCGTAATGTCATTCAGTTAAAGGGTTAATATAAAACTAACATTTAGATTGTTTGGTAAGAATAATTGCAAACATTAATAGGACTAGTCACTCAGATCATGTTTTGCAGTTAAAAACTACATCTGATAGAGTGTATAAAGACAAGGGTTAAACATGTACGTTTAAAGATTCATCCTTGTCCAGTTCTCTCTGCAAAAGTTAAAATCAATTCAAATGTCTTTCCTCATTTAAAACAGAATTGCAACTTTTAGTTTCCTCCTCACACAAGCATCCATCAAAATGATGTCTGGTGTTTTTGTCATCTTCAGCAGTATGTTGTTATTTGTTTTATTGTAAAAACAAGAGTTCACACATTATGTAGTAGAGCAAAAAAGTTAATGTGCAAGCTGCACGTTCATTGAGCATGTTGTTACAAAAAATGGCACCACATGCACACTCCAATCGGTTCTGTTGATGATTTAGGATGATTTTACATTAGCACTTTTGGTTTGCACCCAGGTTCATTTGACGTCAAAGTACGGTACGCTTAGCTAGTGTGAACCTGTCTTTTAAACTCGGGTGCACACCCGTGAACTGTACTCAAGTCCGCCTGAAAGAGGTGGTCTAGGGCACGATTTGTGCGAACTCTGATACGGTTCGCTTGTGATATGATTGCTATCGCACCAAATAACAGAAGTGAACCGCCAACTGCACAACAAACTTTAGTTTTCATAACATTCATTCTATTTGTATGTCTGTATATCTCCTAACCTTTGTAACTTGATGACAAGGGGGACTGGCCCAGGGCGAACAGTAATAACATCTGCTTTTCTCCAACAAAGCGATGTTCTGAACGCTTTTAATGTTTTCTTTTTTTCAATTTCAAAGCGTTCCTTTTACAGCATCACTGTTTTAATGTAATTACAATACATTCAGATAATTAGAGTTAAGCATTCATTTTGTTGTCCAAGCGTAAAACAAGATGAAAGTACTGCTAGTAACCGTTAGTTCTGTCAGTACCAGCAGGCTATTGCAGAAAATACTGGGGTAAAATAAACTGTCATATTTTAAAGACATGGTGAGGGGAAATGGAATTTGATGCAGTGCTTCTTGTCTGGTCTGAGACTCACTTTATATTGTATATCTATCAGGCAGTGAAGATTGCTGATTTTTAAAGAAGACAGACCTTAAACGTAGCAATTTTATAATGGAAAGACAGTTCACCGAAGGCTAGCTGGCTTAAATGAAAAGTCTGTGTGTGCATATACTCTTATTGAAAATTTTCTAACAATTCTGACTTTTTTTCTTTCTCAGATGTGTTACTTTATAACTCAAATCTAGTCAAGATTTTTCACTTTTGTAAATGTGAGGACAAATGGTGGATCCAAATGTCATGTTTGGCAGAAGCATGGTGCTACATGCTAATAATTAAACAAAATATAAACCTATTCACAGCTTAAAAGGTGGATAAATGTGTTTTGAGTGTAGAAAGACCTTCTGGAACAGTGTATATGTGTGAGTGGAAAGGAATGACAGAGATTCCCCACCCTGCTTTTTGTAATCACTCGGGATTTTCCAAAGCACCTCTTTATTCCTCAAGAAATCACTTGGATTCCAACTACTCACATACTCTGGTCTGGACTGACTCAAAACAAGTGCAGTCATACATACGTCCTCAGTGGTGAACATCAGCCATCTTGAAACTAACTCTTGTAGTGTTTTTTTAAATACCTTTTATTGATTTCGATTTTCCAGATTGTGCTGATTCTGTGGCAATGCCAAGAGTGAAGTGCAAGATGTACTCAAGCTGTTCCCTGTAGTTTGCTGACTAATTTTCTGTTTCAGATCTCACTTTCAGAAGGGCAGTTTCACTTACTATGTAGTAAACGTTTAGATTAAAAGTCACTAAAGACATTCATTAACTCAACTGAATGTCCTAGTCTAGAATTGTTATGACAGAATTGAGATGTTTTTATAGAAAATGCTTCTCAGAGGGTTGTTTGTGCTACAGCACTTAGTCACAAGAAATGATGTAAGCTGTTGTTTGCTTTAAAAGCCCATTGGGTCAGACTAGTGTTTGATTGAATATGTGGAGACTGGAAGGCTTTACAGAATATACAATAAATTGTACACTAAGATGAAATCTTTTTGACAAACGCAGACACTCAGTGCTATATTTTAAGGCAGAGTTGCCAATTTAATACAGTTTGTACTTCAGGGATTTATGGTGTATGATTTCATTCTCCTTTATTTAGAAAATCATGTCATGTAAGGAATTCAGGACTGCCATATGTGGCTTTGTTTGACTGTTCACTAGAAGCATTATATAAAATTCCTTGCTGTCATCTGAAGCAACTGTGACTTTAATCACTTGGCTCAACTTGTGGCATAATAACTAGAATGATTGCCCTTCTAATTGCAACATTATCCATCAGAAGTAACAAGATCAACACCATTAAGTGAAGCTAGGCAGACTAGGCAAGTAGACTCCTTTTATTAATCCCTCTCAGTCTGTTCAAGTTAATACTTGCCTTTACCTTTGCTTTCATCCTGTAATAGGGGCAATACTTCAGGGTCCATTACTCACGGTTCAAAGTCATAACAATAAGTGGCTTAAGTTTAGTAAATAATAGTTTGACGAAATCAGTTTTAAATGAGATTACGCCGTCAAGTTGTTTTTGGATTTTCACAGCATGTAAAATCATCATAATCAATGTTTTTTTTTTCAGATACCGTACTCGATTTCGTCCAACTTATAAGATAGCATACAAGACCGTGACTGAATTAGAATGGCGGTGCTGTCCAGGATATCAAGGTCCAGACTGCAGGGAAGTTAAAGGCTTTCCAAATGGACAAATAGCGAATCCACAATCATACCCACAATATCCACAGCATGGACAAACTCGAACTGCACAAAGTATGGAATCTTTCACAATGATTGCATGTTGTTTCTGTATGTTCTAATGCATGTATTCATTTTTTAGGTTTAAATGATCTTAATGGTGATTTGTTTCTATACGTTTCGTTACCACAGGACCAGAGCGGCGGGAAACTGTACAATATGACTTGAGAAGAGGAGCTGACAGAACACGAATGTTGGAAGAAGAAGTGCAACGTCTCAGCCAGACAGTTCTGGATCTTCAAGCTGCCATGACAGGTATGGCAGAGAACCTGCGGACAGACATACAAGAGGACACCAGCAAGATGCTCATTACCCTCCTCAATGACAGGACTTCACCTGACAGCGCAAGAACTGGAGGCACAGAAGAGAGTGTGGTGCTTCTTGACGGCCACCAGGCTATGAGAGGCCAAACTCATGGAGAAAGAGAAATGGAAACGGTGATGGCAAGACTCAATGACGTCACAGATGCTCTCAAAACCAAAGACGAAGCTCTTGAGGAATTGCGGGGAACAGTGACGGGACATGACAATCAAATCCGAATGCTTATGGATAGTGCTTCTCAAAGCCTACCAGTTGCGGGTGATTCTTCTCAAGATGTAGACGTCCTTCAGGCTTACGTTGATGAGAAATTTGAGAAGCTCAAGAAGGATTTTGTTGTAAACTTGGAAGACGAGATGACCAAACTGAAAACGGCATGTGATGAAAAGATTCAGTCTCTTCAAAAAACATGTGAAGAAGGACAGGAGAACGGCTACGGGAGCCTCACCAATCTAGTGAACAACAAGGAAGCTGAGCTTAGAAAGGAGATTCGTGAGCTCCGATTGGATTTGTCCATGTCTGATGGTCTCATGCCCACAAACCGCCAAACGACCATTGGAAAAACTGATGGTGACTACAGTGACTTGAGGAGGGAAATAGCTCGAGTGGCAGAGGCTCATCGGGTCCTCAATGCCAGAATGGACAATGAGCTTGAGCATCTGTCCTCACTGAAGATGGAAGATATAATCGGTTCACGCCTGGAGGACCTGGAGGACAGGATGAACGTCACTGAGAGGAACGCAGAGACTTATTGTTTCTATGTGGAGGAAAAACTTACCAAGGACATAATGAATGAAGTAGCTATGTTACATCAACTTCTTGATCAGAAACTGGATGGTATTCAGGATCAGTTCACTTCCATGTTGATTGAAATGAACAACAATTCCTTTCCTCTGATTTCAAGTGATTCTGTTGATGCACTTCAAACTCAGGTTACTGCAAACAAGTTCCTTATACAGGGGTTAGAGGACAAGTTTAGTACACTTGGGCAAAATTGTTCTACCAACTGCAAAAGCAACCAACCCTCTGATTCCAAAAAGCCTGAAGGTCTAGAAAGTGTTGTGAAGGATGTGACACTCTGCAGAAATGATCTGGATGTTTTGCGTTCTGATTTTGTAAACAGCATAGCAAAGATCCACGCATTAGAGGATACTATTAGGATGTCACCTGAAAAACAATTCATCAATGCCCATATGCAGGATACCGGCAAAAGACTTCATGCTTTGAGTGACAATGTAATTGGCTTGTCTGGGGCAATAACAGGATTGGGAGACACGGTTAGCAAATTTAGCCAAGACCTTCACACTTTGAATTCCACTTGTTGCCAAACAGGGCAGGTTGACAATCCATCTCTTCAGGCAGAAACTGGCAGACCAAGCCACAACCAGATTGCGGAGCTAAAAGACAAACTGGATGCACTGAATGTCCGAGTGACCACAGAGTTGAGTATGTGTAAAGTCAACACAACTGGAGTAGCTGAGGGTGTCTCTGCAGTGGATGACAGGGTGAAGGCTCTGGAGAAGATCTGCAGACGGCTTGACGGTGGAGCGAGCAATATCCAAGACCTTTCGGGGGAATTGGAGAGGAAGGTGGCACAAATGAATAACACCCTGGGAAGTCATTCAGGAGAGATCTTAACTCTTCAGAACTCCCTTCTGAATTTTCACAGCCAGCTAGCAGGACTGGCTAAACAGATTCATAAGGACCATACGAGTAAAGAACAAGGTAAGCTTTCAGAAGTTAATGGCAAAATGAGAAAACCACAGATGCCCACATTTAGCCAGTTAGGGTTAGAAAATGGAAACTAGCTCTCCTAAAAGTCTGTCTTTGTTTTTGCTTTCCAACGTGCAACTTCCGATTTTGGTGATCTCATCTTTAGGCATTTGTTACCAAATGTGGTGTTTCCATTAATCTGGAGTCAATGGAATGCTATGTATTGAAGTGCAACCTTTCTCCATGCTGAAGCAATAAGGGGATACATATAGTATACAATAGCTTGTATGCCTCTAAGCTCTAGAGAGGCAGGGGGCCAGCAAGAGTTTCCTGTGCCCTTTTAATGTGCCTATAATATGTCAAAACAACAGTTAGGTGCTTTGGTATAGATCCCTTTGCCTTTTATTTTCACAAATCCAAAACTTGATCAGTTGTAGTTTCAGTTACCTTTCTTGAAAGCTTAGATCCTTTATTATCTGAAATGCGGAAATGTTTACTTTATTTTAGTCTTGATCTGTACATTTCATATGTATACATTGGAACATTATATATATATATATATATATATATATATATATATATATATATATATATATATATATATATATATATATATATATATATATATATATATAAAATATTGTTTTAGTGTTCTTCTGTGGTTTTTAAGAGTGAAGGAGTTGTGTGGTCTTAGATTATCACTGTGTCATGCTCGGTTTTCTCCGCCTATAACGTTTAGAACTGGCAGCATGTTGAGTTGCAGGCAGGTCTGGTACTCATTAAGCTCCAAAGTCAACGTACGGGCCTCAGGAGGTGATGAATTCCCACACCCTTCTGCAGATGTTCAGCTATGAGTTGACTGTGATGTCACCAGAGAACACATTCTCTTTAACGTCCATTAAAGGGTGATGTCATCATTCCTGATAAGGGCGGGGGTCTGTCTCTTGCTGAAACAAACTCTTTTTCCAAGATCTGTGGCTAAACAGTTACTGCGCTGATCCGGTCAGTGTCACAAAGATCTGTATGTCTTTACATGTTTGGGATTTTAAAAGTAATTTTAATATTTATACAGTGTTAACACAATAAATTTGCCCTTTAACCTTAAATAAAAAATAAGTGTAGCGTTAAAGTATTAAAGACGCTAAATCTAATGCAGTCGGAAGTTGTAAAATCCTCTGACAAAAAATAAAGCAACAATGCTACTGAACCTACTGTGCGAGACAGCAATCAACGTGGCCCAATTCCCAAACAGATGAGTCTTATTATCAGTTTCTTTTGAGAATCAAAAGCATACAGCACAACTGCTGTAATCTGACATCCCATAAATTACTCTTTTTAACAAGTTATTTTTTTGTGTAAATCAAAAGCATAGCCTACAGCACAATCCATGTATTCTGACTCCTAAACGAAAAATTTTTATCACCTGATTCTTTTTAGCAGATCAAAGGAATAGAGATCTACCAGTGTAGTCTGACACCTGAATAAATGAGTCTTTGGCTCCTTTTAGTGCATTAGACCAGTGTTTCTCAACTGGTCGGTCGCGGTGTGTGGTAAAAAAAAAAACAACAAAAGTTACATTTTTACTTATTTTGGTGCACGACAACCCTACCGTTTGACATGTGAAATGTCATTTAATTATTGCAACAAATATGTTGAAGCGCAAGTACGACCCGAATATGTAAAGTGTGGATATATATATTGACAACAAAAAAGACTTAAAGCCTCAGTGTCATGCTGTATGTAGTGAGGTGCTCCCATAAGAGAGCATGAAACCTTCTAAATTAAAACAACATTTAGAAACCAGAAAACATGTTTTATTAACAGTTTATTATTAACAGTATTTGTCGTTTTTACTTTGTAATATTTCTATAATTTGATCCATTTTGTTAAAAGTTTAAGCTTAAAGTTTAAGCTTAAAGTTATAGTTCACTCAAAAATAAAAATGTCCTCATTATTTACTCGCCCTCACGTGGTTTTAAACTTTTATGAGCTTCTTTGTTCTGTTAAACACAATGAAGATATTTTGACAAAATGCTGGTTGATGGTACCTATTGACTTACATAATATTTTTATTATTGAAGTTAATGTGTACCATCAACCTGCTTCTGTGAACAAAAGCAGAACAAAGCAACTCAAATAGGTGAGTAAATGATGACAGAACTATCAGTTCTGGGTGAACTCTCTTTAAATGCTAACTGCATTTACACTTTCCTTAAAGGAGATGTTCATAAGAACTTACATGCTAATTTACATGCTAATTTACCAGGCGGGAGCCCTGGGGTCCGTTCTTCGTACTTCGCCTAAATGATCTAAGATTATTTGGCAGATTCTGGATCTTTTAATCTTGATAACTGATCTCTGGCCAATTTGGTTCTTCAAACAAGTTCGCGAATCAGATTAAAATGTCTGGATGAACTGATCTGAGATCGCTGCGTTAGTTGTGAAGGACAGATCTATCGATCCTCGAAATCATGATCAGCAATGCAACGATTGGCTGATGGCACAGCAGCATAGTGACATCATCTGATTAATATTCAATTATCCATGTGAGCAAAATTACATCAAATTCGCAGTCAACGGTTTGTTAAATATGATATGCAATAACTTTACATCACGAGCAATTCTTTTAGTTTTACAGTTAGAGCGGATTTTTGGTGTAAAGAATAAAGGTGGTAAAGGTGTCTGCAACTTGTGTGAAGCATCAAATCACTGGAATATTAACTGTTAAAACACGTTTATTAAACCTGCTTCCGACCAGGTTTGAGCTAGCAGAACTGTTGCTATGAGAACAACTCTTAGATCAGTTTTGAAGAACGAAACGATCCTGGATCATGTCAAATCGTTAATAACCAAATCCAGCTAACTCTCCCGAGACAACATGCCTAACCTGATAATGGAGTGTGTTAATATAGCCAACCTCTAATGGTAAAAAATAATCAGTTACATTTTTTATTAAACAAACTTCATAAAAACAGAACAGTCTGCAAAGACACTTTGATTGACATTTACCCTCTGTACATGTCATCAGATGAGGAAAGCCCCACCCATTAATGATGAACCCTCTCTCATTACCATAAACAGCCCTGAGTGAGAGGAGCAGCCATCCGCTATTAGAGATTTCACACTCACTGTATAAAAAACCTTTGCTGGAGAGCTTTTCTTTGAGTTGATTTAACTTTCAATCAAGTACTGCACTTGACTCGGTTTAAGTACATTTAACTCAAAAATGATGCTGGCTGCCCTAAATGTTTAAGTTAAGTCAACTTTTGTTTTTACAGTGCTGTAGTTCTGTACCAGTTGAAGAAAATTTTAGCAACTAAGAGGCAGTATAATTGTTGAGCTTTAGGATGCACACAGCATCTCCATAGATTACCTATCTCTAAGCCACTTCTTTTGACAATTCCAGTTTTTCACAGATAACATTCGTTCTGTTTTGATTCTGCCACTATGCAGATAGACAGGCATTTGTAGCTCCTATTTCTTTTGTAAAGAGGGTTGGGAGCACAATCTCATTTGAATTTAAAGTGACAGTCTCCAAAATGACACAATTTCAATTAAAGCCTAAAAGGAGCAGTTTCAAAGAGTTATTAAAAATGATTTGTGGGATATTTTGAGCTAAAACTTCATATACACTCAAAGATTTTGATGTATTTGATCAAGTCACAGACATCTCAAACAATGTTACCTCTGGATTTAAAATGACATTAAGCGAATATCACTCTGACAGTTCTCATAAGCATGAATAAAATCTTATTCATATTCATGACACGAGTCATGTCATGATTAAAAAAAGTTTCATGACAGTCTTATGAATACTCCTTTCTTATGAGAACCTGTAAAAGTAAACAAAAAGGTCGATTTAAAAAATAAAGAAAAATGAAAGTTGTCTCTGTAGTTTAAGAAAACTAAATAAATAAAATATTACAATAATATCTAGAGGCTAATTATTAAACTGCGGTAATGCCATCTCTACGGTCATGTGTCCGGATGCTATTAACATGCATTTCAGTGGTCAGATCACAAGCCGTCAGCCAAAAAGCCTGACTGTTTTCTCTTAGCATTAATATGAGTTCAGATGTGTTTCTTGTGTTCTGAATTCATCCAGACCCATCCCTGTTATTTAGTCACACTCTGCATTACATTCACAGGAATGCTCAGTGCGACACACGAGTACTAATGAATGAAAAAAAAAACGATGCTGCATGACTTACCAGCAACAGGGAAAGCGTAGGTGGTCTTTTGTGGCTGTTCGAACACATTCAGCCACATGATCATGTACACTATGTAAGGCAGAAGTAGAAGAAGACTTTTATGTTGTATAACAGTATGTTGGTATGTATGTATCTCAAGCCATCATGATTAAGCTCATAAAATAACTGTACAGGCAGGTTATTGCCAGTTTTTTTAAATCATAATTTACAACACCAACCCAAACAGTGTACTACTTCAATGTATTGAAAATGTAAAAAAAAAAAAAAAAAAAAAAAAAAACTCACATTTTCACACTTCTCAACATCAAATGTTGTTGGAGGAAAGATCATGGACCCAAAGTAAATTAATAGCAAAATGAAAAAACTGAATTTATGGATTTTTTACAGTTTAGGAGATGATACAGTTAAAACTTTCAAGTCAGAAACACAATAGACCTTATCCCTGAATAGCTTCAGCATTACTCAAACTCTTTGGCTGCAGATCACGCCAGAGACACATTGCACAATACAGGAACGGCCCATCCAGCTGCATCTCTGTGACAAAGCGACCAACTTCAGTTTCTTCTAATGTATTTTAATGGCTCTTTATTGATTTTTCATTAGTTTTTTTCATGATTCAAGACACAGTTAAGCCTGGAAATGTTTTAGGGCTGCTCAGAAAACGCCCTTAACTAATGTTGATTCACTTTTTCTTTCTGGCCATCATTAAGGCGTGTTCAGACGAAAAAAAAATCTCTTGCTTTGGAGACAATGACTTTATTTCAGTTCTTGAACTCATCTGGAACCATTTCCATTTTCTGTGGAAACACTTGTGAGGCAATTACATTGTTGTTTAGCATTCTCCCAGTACCCCCCAAAAATGGAAAAGAATAGAGTTCCCTTCCTCCCCACACTCTTATCAGCCATGTCCTCGTTCCTTTCTCTCTCTTCCTGCTGATTGATATCATTCAGTCAAGATAATGTCAGGGAAGCTCTCGCTGAATGCCTTTATACTATTGTTTTACTTTGTGTGAAGATATGAACAGACTAGCTGCGTGTACACCAATGTATTGTAATTATACAGCTAAGCTGAGCAGGATTGGGTCAGTACTTAAAATGGAAAGCTTTCTGAGAAAATAGCATTTACACATGGCATTAAGATGTGTGTTGATTTTGGATCACAATCCCATTTAATCCAGTTATTTCGTTCATCTCTACTGTCCAAATTTAAAACTTGATAACTTTAAGGCAGGTGTATTGTATATGCGTATATGTATTGTATATTTTTTTTCTGACCCAAGATCTAGTATTGCTAATAAGCTCTTACAATTGACATAGTAAGCAGTAAAATCAATTAAATATACTTTATTCATTGAGTAAAATAATGTAAAATTTTACAACACATTTTATTATATTTTCCATACAGATCCTAATAAAGTATTCGTACTGTTTTAGCATGTGGTACATTCTTGTCTACATTTTCTCATTACAATAATATATTTTATAATGCATCTTGGTTATAGCCAATAGATGCTGAAACAAACAGGCTGCAGCTCTGAGAACAGATTTTAACACTGAAAGTAATTAGATTCTGAGTATCAGAAAGATCAGGCATTTTTATCACGACTCATTTAGGTGACTGAAACCACATCCATATTTTTTCCTTTGCTTTAAATACAACGATTAACTAATTATAAAAATAATGAAATTTTTGTGAATACATTTTGTGAAAAATATTTTATTTTTTAATTTATTTAGAATTTGTAAAATTTGTATTCTGATTTCTGGTATTTAAAATGCTACTGAATACCATTTACATAAAGATCTGATGTGTGGTTTGTTAAGACTGTACAATATTTAGCTGAAAAACAATAAAAAATACAAAAGATTTTCTCAGTATTTTTAAAAAAAGTTTTTATATATTTATTTACATCAGTAGGACATTTACAAAATATCTTTTTACTTTTTATTGTAATTATTTTTGGCATATAAGAAAAATGTATAATTTTGACCCATGTATTTTTGAACAATGTATTTTTTGGTTATTATTTTTACTAAAAATATAGCCTTGCAACATCTTAGATGGGTTAGATAAAAGCACATAAGAATCAGCATTCATTTCTCCTCTGCCCCAATTGTTCACAGTGGGTTTTTGAAACAATCTTGACCTATATAAGAGAACATTGTACTTTTTACTTCTTTATTTTGCCTTCAAACCAATCTTACTGATTGTACATGGCTCAGTTTAAACCCCATTTACCTATTGTGCTTTAACAACACGTCCTATAATGTTCATATCCTATAACGAATTAGCTCAGCAGGCAGATAGTAGCTGTTTTTTTATATCTGTTTGAACACATTCAGCCACATGAGCTTTTAAACTACAAAAACAGAGTAAATCAGTTTTCAGCTACATCTAAAAGTGGTTGTAAGTGGACAAGCTCAACGTTTTAGATCCCGTTTACACCTGTATTTAAGATTGTGCACTTGTGATTATATCAAGGAAGAAAAAAAAAATCTTAATAGCAGGTTTTAACAGGGTCTAGTCTGCTTTTAAATAACTGGTCATTAGGGGGATTCACCTTGGGGTTTCAGCATTCACCAGTGGGGTTTCATTTTAAGATGCCAGCATGTGATGTTCTTCTTGTGAGTATGTGAGCTGTTCAGATTTGGAATTATGCGCTATCAATGCCTGAACACAGTGCTTACATAACTGTGCTGCAGTCAGGGGGTACAGCTGTCATACGGTAGTTGTTGGAGCTCTGAAAAAACTCAGATTTAGGAGGTTGTAAACAATTTTTACTAGTCAGGATATCATAATTATGACAATTCCGATGTAGTGTGATGAGACCTTACATAGTTAATTTACCCAAAAATGAAAATTATGTTCTCATTCCCCCATTTAAATCCATTTGTTCATTTGTTCTTCAAAACACAAATGAAGATATTTTAGATGAAATCCGAGAGCTCTCTTACCCATTTGACTTTTAAAGTCCAGAAGCGGAACCAAAAAGATCATCAGAAAATTGAATTCAGTAGTTCAACTGTAATCATATGAAGCTCCAATTAGTTTTGTTGGCACACAAAAGGGTTTTTGGAGCTTTGTATGCACTCAAAAATGACTTTTGCTGTTTGCTAAAACTACTTGAGTAGTAAAATGAGTTGAAACAGCACAATTCTTAAGGTTTTTTGGTACAACTTAATTGTTATATGTTCATTCCAGTTCCATTTTAATAACTTTATCGATA
The DNA here is from genome assembly GCF_052040795.2 of Danio rerio. Taxonomy (NCBI): domain Eukaryota; kingdom Metazoa; phylum Chordata; class Actinopteri; order Cypriniformes; family Danionidae; genus Danio; species Danio rerio. The sequence goes on along the minus strand of NC_141022.1, from coordinate 34,353,448 downwards.
TGTGTTGGGCCAACATGAAGGTATTGTGTGGAACCCTGCATTTTTTACAGTGAGACTACACTTGAACCACTGAAGTCAAAATAAATGTTGGCCATGTTTTCTGTCCCTTTACTGGACTTTTCTTGGATTTCATCTAAAAAATCTTAATTATTGTTTCAAGGATCGACAGGGGGAGTGTCAGGGGATTAGAACAACATGAGGTAATTAACAATATTATTTACATTAAAGGATGAACTAAATATTTAAGTCTGTCTGTTTAAGTGTGTTCACATCTGGGTCCAAGTTTAAGTTATTTGGTCAAGAAGCTAATGTGGAATTTCTTAGGTTTGATAAGGCCAAGATCGAGAGGTCATGGGGCAGGTGTCAGAGCTCTCAGATTACAAGTTTTAACTATAAATTGTATGAGGTTATAGTTTTTTTTTTTTTTAACTAGTTCTAGAATCTTGCACTTGCCACTTTATATGCACAGACAGTATGCTTTTCTGGCCAACATTTGACTGACTTTTAAGCTTAAAAGCTGCTGGAAAATGCACTTGCCACTTTATACACACTTTATACACACTTCTTACATTGTACTGTGATAATTATTGTTGCATTTTTACCTTTTTAATTCTTGTTAATATTGTTGTTGTTTTTTACAATTAGGGCTGCACTGAGGGGAAGGGCAAACATACATTTCTTTGTATTTTTTTACAATGACAACAAAGATTCCGATTCTGATTGTAATCAAGGGAATTCTGTGATGGCGTGAATGCATCTCCAATCTGTGTCTAAGTTAAAGTTTCTCTCTTTGGGATGAGAAACTGATGTAAAAGCTGTGCAGTGGATGTCGCTGTGCTATTGAGGTTAATGGTTTTATTTTAATTCTCAATCATGATGTCATTGTGTTAACACTTTACAATAAGGTTCATTAGTTAATGCTATTATTTGTATTGTAATGTATTATTTACTGACATGAACTAATCATGAACAACACTTGTACAGCATTTATTAATCATAATAATAATCATAAATAATGAACATTTACTTATGCATTATTAACATCCAAGTCCATGCTTGTTAACATTAGTTAATGCACCATGAGTTAACATGAACTAACAATGAACTACTGTATTTTCATTAACTAATGTTAACTAACATGAACAAAAACAGTAGTAGATGTATTGTTCATTGTTTGTTCATGTTAGTAAATGCATTAATTAACATTAACTAATGAACCTTATTGTAAAGTGTGACCGTCATTTTTTATTGCTCAAAAAGAGAAACTATTTTTCATGCATATATGAAATTTGACAGACTGAAACCTTAATTTTTGCTGTGGGAAAATATTTTCACTTTTAACTAACTCTTTTCTGTGAATTTTTTTTTGCTTTATATGTGTTATTAAAGCTTGTTTTAGGGCAGACTAAACAAGCCATTTATAAGAGCAGATATAAAAAAGTTTGAAGGATTATCTGAGGAAGATGGGGTGGTGATTAATTTTGTGTTTTTTAAGTATACAAAGGACTTTTGACACGAAATGGTGTGGAAAATGAGACATTGTGTTCAGTTGTTGAAGAATTAGGTTTTACAAATTTGTCTTCTTTTTGGCGGTTTCTGTGTGTGCTGATGCAATGTTTGACATGTTGAAACGGATTTTATTGACAAGCGACTTACTGTAATGAAAGTGTAATAAAATATAAAATTATTTAAAGTTATTAAAAATATAAAATTATATTAAGTTATTGAAAAATATATACAGCTGAAGTCAGAATTATTGGCCCCCCTGTTTATTTTTTCCCCAATTTCTGTTTAACAGAGAGAAGATTTTTTCTAAACATAATAATTTTAATAACTCAACACTAATAACTGATTTATTTTATCTTAGCCAGTAAATAATATTTGACTAGATATTTTTCAAGGCACTTCTATACAGCTTAAAGTGATATTTAAAGGCTTAACTAGGTTAATTATGCAGGTTAGGGTAATTAGGCAAGTTATGATGGTTTGTTCTGTAGACTATAGAAAAAAACAGCTTAAAGAGGCTAATAATATTGACCTTAAAGTGTTTTTTAAAAAGCTAAAAACTGCTTTTATTCTAGCTGAAATAAAAACATAAGACTTTCTCCAGTGGAAAAGATATTATCAGACATACTGTGAAAATTTCCTTGCTCTGTTAAACATCATTTAAAAAATATATATAAAAAAAGGAAAAAAAAAATCAACATAATTCTGACTTCAACTGTACATTTTAAATTTTAATTTGGCTTAGTCAGAATCTCACAGTCACCACAATTCCTGTAAAACATGACCACACCTTCAGTGTCAGTCTTAGTTTAAAAAAAACGTCCAGAAACTGATGTAGAAGTTCTCAAACTGGCCAAAATAAAGAGGTCTGGCCATTTGAGCAGGGTGCAACTTGCTTCACATTGCGTGTGTTTGTGTTGATGTATCTATGCACAAAATCACCACACCCAATAGAGGACCATTCACATTCAGTCTCCCGTTCATCAGCTAAATATGCTTTTCTCTCCACATCACAGGGTGGCAAATCCCTAATTGCATATGAATGTTTTTGACTCATTAAACCCGCAGCTCTGTGTCGCCTCAGTCCCCTCATCCAGTATTTTAAATCAGCATCTCTATGATTTACTCTGAAACATGTGTTTGTGCTGCTGCCGTGAGGCATTATGCGTGTGTGACGAGTCTGTTATTTGCTCAGACTGCCAAACAGACTTGTGGGAAACACACAGATAGATGCCCATTATCTCTTGGGAGATGCGATGTGTGGGTGGGAATATATTTTTATGAAATCTGATATCTAGACAACAGCTTCAATGCAGACAAACAGCACTGACGCAGGATTTTAGCTGTGTCCATTTTGCCGGTTGATTAGCTTGGAATGAACCCCTGGGATTCGAGCTCCACCCCTTTTTGAATCACTTCCCACAGCAGCCAATAGAATTGAGTGTCCAAATAGACCCTAATGTCAGGAATGACGCATTACAATTCTCAATTTAGGCAGCAGCATCTGGTAGGACGGGAAAGTTGTTTTCTCGCATCGCTGTATAAAAGCTTGTAACCCACTGACAGAAAAGAGGGATTAAAGAGAAAATACAAGGTTTCGTAAAAGTGTGTGAGATGTGTGAGATTTTCTGGGCTGGAAGTGTGAGCTGAAAACAAGTTTTCTCCCTCATTAGACTCCTGAGCTGACGGCACTGTACAAAGACCAAAAACCTTTATAAATAGGGTGCGCTGTGAAGTTCAAAATCACTTGATTTGAACATTAAAGTTTTCTGTGTTGTTTATTTAGAAGCATCGCAAAATACTTTTAAAGTTTGCCTGAAGAACTAGTAAAAACATCAGAGGTTAACCGATGTTACGTTTTATGGGTTAAATGTCGTTAGATGATTTATGCATTCTCTTTAAAAAAGAGCTGGTGTATGTTAACGTATATTTTTGTGATTGTCATTAGGCATGACAGGAATAATTTAGCCCAAATTAATTGATTGATCGAAATTAGTTTGTTTAAATACAAAATAAGACGTTAATAGAAATGTTATACAAGCTCAGTGTACTTACTACAGTAGTTACAATTAATTATGCATAATTACATGCAACTAACCTTAAATGTAACCAACATATTAACCCTAACTATATAATAAATTTATGGAATGTATAACACTTTACAACAAGGTTCTATTAGTTAATGTTAGTCAATGCATTTACTAACATGAACAAACAATGAACAATGCATTTCTTACTGTGTTAATGTTAGTTCATGTCATTTAGTTCATTAACTCATAGTGCATTATCTAATGCTAACAAGCATGGATTTGGATTGTAATAAGGCATTAGTAAATGTGTGTTAATGATTAATAAATGCAAATTTATAGAAAATTATTCTGTACATCAAGGTGGCATTTATTAAATGTAAATTCATTCATTCATTTTCGTGTCGGCTTAGTTCCTTTATTAATCCGGGGTCGCCACAGCGGAATGAACCGCCAACTTATCCAGCAGGTTTTTACGCAGTGGATGCCCTTCCAGCCGCAACCCATCTCTGGGAAACATCCACACACACATTCACTATGGACAATTTAGCTTACCCAATTCACCTGTACCACATGTTTTTGGACTGTGGGGGAAACCGGAGCACCCCGAGGAAACCCACGCGAAGGCAGGGAGAACATGCAAACTCCACACAGAAATGCCAACTGAGCCGAGGTTCGAACCAGCCACCTTCTTGCTGTGAAGCGACAGCACTACCTACTGCGCCACTGCCTCGCCCAATAATAATAATAATAATAATAATAATAATAATAATAATAATAATTATTATTATTATTATTATTATTATTATTATTATTATTATTATTATTATTATTATTATTATTATTATTATTAATAATAATATTAGAGTGACTCTTAAGACTGGAGTAATGAAGCTGAAAATGCATTTTTAAAATTACTGGAATAAATGATTAAATGAAATTATAAACTACTTTTAAATGCAGCTTTGGTTAGCAGGATATGCTTATTTTAAAATATTAAAAATCAGACTGACCATAAACTTTTGACCGGTAGTGTACATTAACTAATGAAACCCTATTGTAAAGTGTGACTGAACTAATGTTACACAGTAGTTAAATGAATAGTTACACCGCAACAAGAACACCATCAAATAAAATGTTAAATGAATTTCCATCATACAATGAATGTTCGATTACACAGAGTTGGTAATACTGCACCAGAGGAACATTCAAAAATGTTAGAAGAAGTACTTGGCGTTTTGCCCTGTACAAGTTGTAGGAAATAATTTGTTACAGGATTGCTTTTTAACTGGACTAAATTAGATCTACTTCTCGGTAGATTCTAACACAAGCACTGTTTACATATAACAAACCAAAGTTCAGGCACATCTCTGGCTTTCAGTTGCTGACTTTTTTAAATGCTGCCCTTCAATAAAATTGCTGTCAGCTGACACTTTAGAGTGGTGGTGAAATGGTGCAAATACAAGCAGGAAAACGGCCCTAGGGGGAGATTTATTTCTCAACTGACTTCCCTGATGGCTAGTTCCTGTTCTTGTGCAAAAGCCTCTGTTCTTCAAAATGTCATTTTTGTTCCACAGCAAAATAAACTTTAGAACAACATAACGATGGACAAAATATTTTATTTTTAGGGTAAACTATTTCTTTTAAACAATTATTCAAAACCCCAGTTACAAAATATTTTGATGTAAGATTAATGTTGACATTCTTGACTTTACATTCTAACATCAATGACAAAAGGTGTGCTCAAACAATTAAGCAGCAGTTTTTATTTTTTTATTTTAGCAACAATAAATAATAATAAACTCATTTGTGGAGACTCATGAGACAACAAAGGCTCCAGTATGCTGGAGTTCAGCTTCATCTTTGCCATTAAAAAAAAAAATGTATTAATACATTATAATATTTCACAATCAGTTACAGTTTTTGTAAGCATCTGATGTAATAAATACAAACTGGATAATAATTACAAACTATAAACAACATAGATAAACCCAAATAGTTGTAAAGAAGCACATGTCACTGAGCTGTTGTTTTTAAAGGTGTCATATACTGCATTGGTTTAATAACTTAAATTGTTCTCTGATATCTACATAGTAGCTTTATGGTTTCAGCAAGTTAAAAAAAAATCCAGAAACAGTTTTATAGGCTAATTTACTACTCCATTATAATCCCCTTAAAATCAGAAAGTCCATAATTGACCATATATAGGTTGTGTCATGAATATTAATGAGCTCCACTCTGATGTGCAGCTCTCACACACAAACACACACCGCATGATATTTGCTGAACAGAGACAAATATAAACCCAATCAGAGTAACGATAACCTATTTTGCTAAAAAGATGTGGATAAAGGGAAAATGATGATTAAACATGAAAAAAAGAGAGTGATAGAGATGTAATAGGTTGTATTATTAAGTTATAATGTCAAAGAAAACACAGCCAGAACTTAATATTATCTGCATAAACATATGACAGTTGACACAGTCTACATGTGTTTGTTAAAACATACGCTTCAAATTTTATAATAAACACAATGAATTAACAAAAGATAGAATAAAATATACAGTTGAAACAAGAAGTTTACACACACTGTATAAACAGGCACATAACTATTTTTAAAAAGTCAGATGTTAATGTGACTAAACTTTTTCTCTTTTAGGTAAGTTGCGTTGTTTCTGTTATACTTAATAGAAGAATAATGAGAGAGATATTGTTATAACTTTTTTGAAAGTCAAGTTGACATAAAATGAGATCATTATGCCTCTAAAAAAAAGCTCAGATGAGGGTGTCAATGTTTTGGAAGTTTCTGATTGGCTAATTGAAAACATTTGAGTTAATTAGAGGCACAACTGTATGTTAATATTTAAGGAAAACCTCAAACACACTGCTTCCTTGTGTGAAAACATGGGAAAATCAACAGGCCAGAATCAGCAAAAAAGCCAGATAACAATTTGCTAAATTATACTGGGAAAAAGAATAATTTTTGGAGACATGTCCTGTGGTCTGATGGAACTAAGATTGAACTATTTGGCCATAATAACCAGTGTTACATTTGGAGGACAAAGGGGAAAGTTTACAAGCCTGGAAACGCCACCCCAACTAAGTATGGGGGTGGCAGCATTATGTTGTGGGGATGTTTTGTTGCAGAAGGGACTGGTCCACTTCACAGCATAGATGGCATCATGAAGGGAAGAACATTGTGTACAAATACTGAAGCAACATCTCAAGACATCAGCCAGGAAATTAAAACTTGGCCACAAATGGGTCTTCCAAACAGACTATGATCCCAAGCATACTGCCAAATGAGTTCAAATGTGCTTTGAAGACAACTGAGTCACAAAAAGTGAATGTTTTGGAGTGGCCATCACAAAGCCCTGAACTCAATCCTACAGAAAATTTGTGGGCAGAGTTGAAAAAACTTGTGAAAGCAAGACAGCCAACAAATCTGACTCGGTTACACCAATTCTGTCAGGAGGAATGGGCCAAAGTTCCTTCAAACTATTGTGAGAAGCTTGTAGAAGGATACCCAAAACATTTGACCAAAGTTAACCAGTTTAAAAGCAAAGCTACACTGTAAAAACGCCAACTTTCAAAAAGTCCTCTGAACAAAGATTAATAAGTTAACTGAATTTAAATATTTTCATTTGAAATGCTGACAAATAATAGTTAGTTTGTTCAACAAATATGGTGCTTCAATGTGAAAAACTTAAAATATTTCGTTGAACTAATACAAAATTCTTAGTTTTGCGTTGATGCGTGCCCTTCTTGTTGGCGCATGCGCCTTATAAGCTTCTGACGCATGCGCAATTTACTTCCATAGCTCACTGCAGGGGGTACCTGTCACGTGCGCGCGACAAAACGAACCATCTTTCTTTCTGCGGAGCTACGTGTCAATCGTTTTCATAATCGATTGTATATAATTGTATACATGTTTTTGTGCGATGTGCTACCCATCTGACTGCCCGATCTATTTTACCAGTGTATTAATGATGTGAGAGACCGTGATAGAGCGGTTAAGAGTAGTGGTGGGCAAAGCGAGGCTTCGTGAAACACTGAAACAGTCGAAGCAAATGTGTCGAAGCTTCGAAACGTTTCGAAACCTTACTCTACAGTGACATTTAGTGGTCATTTTTTATATATATTGCACTGAAACAGCTTCAGCAAAGAACGATTGAACAAATTGAGGGATTAAACCCCACTTTGTGAATGTGGAATCCTTCAAGTAACATAGTACAGTGGTTAAGGTGTCAGACATCCATGCAGGAGTAGTAGATTTCGAAGCCAGTCAGTAGCAGTTGTTTTAAAATGCTTTAATACCAGATGGTAATGCTTTGCTCTTGTATCGTTTTGTTTCAACATTGGTCTGATATCCGAATAAACAATTTGTGAATAAATATGTCTTGTTTTTGTCTTAAAACAGGGTTGTTGCTAGATCAAAAACGGTGGCCTGAAGTTATCAAGAATTATTTATATTATTCATTAAATTTCCCATTTATTGTATTTTATTAATGTCTACCCAAACCCTAAACCCAACCATACTGTAAAAATATTTATTATTGTTTTACAGTGTTACAAAAATGATGCTAAATTGATGGCGTAACTGTAGCTGTATCCTATTTAGGCTACACAAAACAGAAACATGATTAAAATACATAAAACCATGATTTCGAAGACGGGATTCGAACCCAAAACATCATGCTAAGCATAGAATCAATAAGCAAACCCACAGTGCTCTAAGCCATTTCAGACGAAGATAATTTGGAGAGCTTGGCAGTCAAATTAGGATTCACCAGGTCTCGAAACGTTTCTAAGCTGATCGATGCTTTGAATCGCTTTAGTCACGTGACTAGGTGTTTCGAAACACTTCAGTCACGTGACTTGGGAGCTTCGGATCATGCTTCGGTGCAGTGATTCGAAACACTTGCGCTTCGGGATCTCGACACTGTGTCAAAACATCAGTTTCACGTCAGCCATCCCTAGTTAAGAGCAGGCCAACGACGTTTCTGCTAAATCATAGGTATGTATGTCTTTTTTTGTTGTCATCTAACGTTATATTATTTGATATGTTGGCTTTGATGTGCGCTTGTATCCTAATACGGAACTATTTGTTATAATTTAGCCGTGAGTTACTTGTTTCGTGCACTTGGTTTTGGCTATTTACATCAATAAAAGTTTAGAGTGAATGTATTTGAAACAAATAGCGATTTCAATCGAGTCATTTGCTTTAATAACTCACGATTAATACAATGAGTATCATATAACATACCAGATCAGGTATCCAAGTCAAATATAACATTATGTCCTGTTTATCTAGATTGCTGTCAGCATTGCGCACATCATAACCTTTTTTCCCTTCGAACCAGAGCCAGTGGAACAAACGGTGACGTGTTTAACTGTGTAATTTGTGTGAAAATCGTGTGATTTTCATGTAATTCATTGCTTGATTTGTTAGCTCGACTAAATGTCTATCATATTCAGACCAACTTGCTTTAACAGTCAGCTAGCTTTTATTTACATAAAAAATATAAAGGGCTAAATATATATTTTTCTTTCTTTTTGCTCAAAAGGACTGAAATATTGACAATGACATAATTCAATGCAAGATTTCCTTGAGGAGGTGAGACTTGTTATCATCAGTGAAATTTGACGGTCATTCACCAGCAGATGCAAGAAACCTTTTCTCTTTGCCCAAAAGAAGTTGTTGAGATTTAGCCAGGAAGAAATTAGAGAGAGATAACCTGGACTTTAAGGAAGAGGTAAGTCACTTTATTGCAATTGCTTTGGTTTCATTCAAGGTAGTAATGATAATGCTAAAAATAACAAACAACATTATTATTATAGGTAATTCAAAATACATCTGTATTCAGCATTTGAACATTTAAATATTTACATTTACATATATATATATATATATATATATATATATATATATATATATATATATATATATATATATATATATTATGTGTAAAAATTAATATGTATGTTTTTTTTGAATATTGTAGATCTGCACAGAGTTTTCTCAGATCTGTAATGTAGATCTCCTGAGACAGTTAATCGAGTGACTTGATAAATATACAGCACCTCTCCTGAAACTCTACAGAAAAGAAGGGATTCAATGGGTCCAGAGATGGATACAACTTTAAACAAGATGGATGAGCAGGTACTCATTAAGATTTTTTTTTTTCTTATACACCCGTCTGATGTTTTTAACATGTGCAACATATTTTGTCCTGTCAAGAATTTCATGCTCAGGTAATACAGTCTAATAAAACGTAATTGCAACAATTTAATTGTCCAGCCCTTTTGCATTCATTTTAATTGTGTCAAGTTGTGTTTTGATTGTGAGATGGAAGTAAGATAAATAACAGATGTTTCACTTGTTTTGAGTGACCATTTCAAATGAATACATTCAAAGAGGAAAATAGAAAATAATAGCTGTAGTTTTTAACTCAAAGTAATTGTCACATGAAACTAAACATTTTTCTAAATTTGCCAACACAACCATTATCAAATTCCATTGTATGGAAACCACAAAATTCTTTTTTAAAAATAAAGCCATGTGTTTTTTCAACAGCATGAATAAAATACTATGCTCATTTAAATGTACTAAGTACATTTTTACTTACAAAACAATAAGATTGTAAAACACCCTTTGTAAATGACTTTCCTTTAGGTCACTGATATTGTCACCGATCGAGAAAGAGCAGCTCTTGAGGGATTGCCAATTTTTCTTCGTAAAAATTCTGCTTGCTTTCTCAAGATATGTCTGGTAAGTTACCCATTTTCATACCCTATTCTACATTTATTAGTCTGCTTGGTAACACTTTCAATAGCTGCACGCTATAAATAATTTATTTAGTATTAGCGAATAGTTAATTTATTTTCTGTTAAGCATAACTCTACATGAAGTGCTCAATGATTGTATTTTTTTTGACTTTAATGATTCATTTGTATTACTAATTTAAGTATTGCATTATTTACAAACCAGTTATTTAAGAATAGTTGGTGTTTTTAAGATCATTCAGAATGCTTAAGTACACGATTAATAAACTATTCAAATTAACATTTAAATATCCTAATATTAAGGTATGTAATAATAGTTACTTTGTATGTTAGTATATGCTTTATGAGCTTAACTTCATCCAGTTGTGACCTAATCTAAAGTGAGGACTATTTATGCTTTATAAATCCCTTATGAATGACAATTAAAGGCTCAGTTATATTCTAAACAGGACAATAAACAACTTTCACAATTGAAACTGTATCAAATAAAAGTAAATCTTTGCAATTTTATGTAAAATAAAAGTTTAAAAAATTGCTAAATATTAAAAAGTTGTCAATATATTGTTCAATTATTATATATTATAGACTATTCAAAGTGTTACTGTTTGTATGTACGAAAGTATTACATGTTTTTATTTTCTTTGCATAATAGTAATAACATTAATAAGTAGTAATTAATATTACACATCAATTAATTTTCCCATTACTTAATCTCCTATAAGGACACGGACCCTGAAGACCACAGCACCAGAGATTAAAGGATTGGAATCTTCACTGTGGTGGAAGATGATAATGGCACTTCTGCATCCCTGCAATATGTGATGAACCTCGCTAAAATCTTGGAGGAGGCCATAGTACTTCAGGATATCACACATCTGCCTGCAGCCTTCGCTTACTTGTTCAGCCTCTTGTATAGACTGAATATGGAACACCCAAAAGAACTCAAATATACTTTTTAAGTGATTCAGCATGTTTTATGGAGGTTGGTGGCACATGATCTGCGAGAGTTCAGTTCATTCATTCATTCATTTTCTTTTCGGCTTAGTCCCATTATTAATCTGGGGTCTTCACAGCGCAATGAACTTGTTTTAGGCAGCGTATGCCCTTCCGGCTGCAACCCATCTCTGGAAAACATCCATACACACTCATTCACACATACACTACGGACAATTTTAGCCTACCCAATTCACCTGTGCCACACGTCTTTGGACTGTGGGGGAAACCGGAGAACCCAAAGGAAACCCACGTGAACGCAGGGAGAACATTCAAACTCCACACAGTAACGGCAACTGACCCGTGACCACTTCCTAATGTGCCACTGTTTCAATGTTTTGAGGTCTGTTTTTGGACTTTATGTACTTTGTTGACAAAAGTGCAGTACACTTTAAAGACTGTATGAATGGAGTGGCTTTTAGGGTTTACTCTGATTAGATGATTGTATATTCACCTGGTTTGAGTGTTTAGACACACTAATAGCTTGGTTTTAGTAAGGTTGCCAGTTATTTTATGTTGAGGCAGTGTACAATCTTTTCAAATCTGGAAACATTCAGTACTAGTTGTGTACAAACTAGCCCAATGCTGAACACGGCTAATGTCAAATGCTGATTTTGTATGCAAATGTTTTGGATTGTGATTTGAACACAGTTAAAAATAAAAAAAAGTGAATTGACTATTCTTGTGTATTTAATTTGAATCCTAAAAATTAATAGTAAATGCATAATGAATCAGTTTGTTTTATTTTGTTCAGTAAACTAAAAAAATCTTGTTGGGTAAACATAATCATTTTTGTTCAGTAAACAAAAGATCTTGTTGAATAAACGTGAAAATTTTTGTTCAGCAAACAAAAGATCTTGTTGAGTAAACATGATAATATTTGTTCAGCAAACAAAAATATCTTGTTGGGTGAACATGACATTTTTTGTTCAGCAAACAAAATATCCTGTTGGTTGAACATGATATTTTTTGTTCAGCAAACAAAAATATCCTGTTGGTTGAACATGATATTTTTTGTTCAGCAAACAAAAATATCCTGTTGGTTGAACATGATATTTTTTGTTCAGCAAACAAAAATATCCTGTTGGTTGAACATGATATTTTTTGTTCAGCAAACAAAAATGTCTTGTTGGGTTAACATGATATTTTTTGTACAGCAAACAAAAATGTCTTGTTGAATGAACATGATATTTTTTGTTCAGCAAACAAAAATGTCTTGTTGGGTGAACATGATACTTTTTGTTCAGAGAACTAAAGAATTCAACAAAATATTTTGAGTTCACTGGTCTTCAAACCCTGTTTGTTGAGTTAACTCAAAAAGCTATGTGTGATAGGTTGCCTAATTATTTTAAGTTTACTCAACTTTTTTTTTTTACAGTGTAAAGAAATACCAAAGAAATGTATGTAAACTTTTTACTGTCTAGATCAGGGGTGGCCAACCCTGTTCCTTGAGAGCCACCTTCCTGCAGATTTCAGTTGCAACCCATATCAAACACACCTGCCTGTCATTATCATGTGGTGTTCAGGTCCTAATTAATTGGTTCAGGTGTGTTCGATATGGGTAGCAACTGAAATCTCCAGGAAGGTGGCTCTCCAGGAACAGGGTTGGCCACCCCTGGTCTAGATATTAATAATAATAAAAAAAATTCTCTCATTATTCCGGCATTTAGCAAATGTAAATCATTTAGGTAATCCTAACGAACCTAAAATAGTAAACGTTTAGTATGATATACCATCAGACATTTAAAAAAAAAAAAAGGTTATGTTCCTTCTCATAGAATTTATGTAAACTTCTGGTTTCAACTGTACCTTATGCCTCTTCAAAGTAGAGCTGAGTAAATGTATAATCTGTAAATTTTGCATTTTGCATTCTGAAGCACATGTTGTTACCCAGCAACGCATAGTAAACAATCTGTGGTTGCGTTTTGAAAATAGAAGTCCCACATATTTAGTAAGGTAAATACAAGCTTTAAAATAACTAATGGAGGGAAACTATTATAGTTTTCTCACTAGAAAATGTTGTTGCTTATCAAACACAACCTGAGGCGAGCATATTGATGATCTCAGAGCCAGATGAGATGAAGTCAGGTCTGAATGAACAACCTAAAAGTAGTCGTACATGCAAATGCGGAGGGCATGGCCCGTGAGTCTCATCACAGTTTGTTGGTCTTCTGATTGTCTCGTTGTCCACTGGGGTTTTACTGGGGAGAACATGCAAACTCCACACAGAAATCATTTCCATATTCTGATCTCTTCTACTTTACCTTGGTATACCCAGATTGTCATTATAGGGCACCTTTAATTGTGTCATTGGTCCATTTGGGTGTATTATGTTAAATAAATCTCCATCTTATTTTCTCTTACAGGACTGCCTGTTCGGCAAGAGAAACCAGTGTCTGTCCCTGACACTAGAGCTCCAACAAAACCCATGAGACCATATGCTCCTCATATCAACATACCATTGATCATACCCCACAGGACAGTGCCAGCACCCACCGGCCATCCCCATGTGCGCCAGCAGCCGCACGTCCCACACCGACCCTACTACCCTCAGCCACCCAGTAACCCAAGACGTCCCATCTACCACATACAACCCCAGCAACCAGTCATCCACGAGCCTGTGGTGGTCACCGGACAGGCTGGTCCACCTGGGTATGTGCGCAGGGTCACGGTCAGACGGGATCAGAGCTCAGAGGACACCAAAACACCTGTTACAGGATTTGCAGGAGCTCCAGGTATAAAGCAAAAGACGATGAGACGATGGAATATAATTTGGAAGCTCATGCTTGAAACGATTTAAGGGTCTTTATTTTCCTTTATAGGTTATCCTCCTGTCAACCCTGTCTCATATGATACCAAACAGCCTCCTCCAGCAGGTAGATTTTTCGTTGATTTTCAGTGTTGGCATACTTCGGATGGATTGTTAAATCTTTGTATTCTCATGCAGAGTTCAGACTGCACGATTTTCAAAGTAGTCGCATTACAGATGTTTTTGCAATGCATGACTATCTGGGGTAACATTCCATCACTGCTGTGTTCACACTGCAAGATGGATCTGCCACAGGGTGTTTCACACTGCATGACATTACAATAGGAAGAATCTCAGTCCACAAACTACATCTCACAGTCAAACACACGCTAGAAGTCACATGAAAACAATGTGAGGGCATGTAGTAAATATTTTGTTATGAACTACATAATGAGAAAGAAGCTGTTAGTGGGTAGAAACCTGGCTTTTGAGGGAAATTAGCAATTTCTTTCCAACTTTTTGTCTCTTTCAACCCGGTTGTGGTATTGCGCAAACATCCACAGGTGCTCCTGCCTAATTTACACTAGTTTTTCCTCCATTTCTTGGGTCCAAATAGACCTAAAAGAAGCCATTTTGTCAACCGAAGCCATGCTTGTTGATATTGTGATCTATATTTTTGTAACTCCTCCCCCAACTTCCTGGATGGCCTGAATGCTGCTCTCTCATTGGCTGTAGGTAATCGTTGATGCTATTTTCAATCAGAACAAATTTCACTTGGCATGATTTTGAAATGCCGACAGGTCCGGATATTAAGCATGCCAAATATCTCACGGTTGTCTGCGACTCATCAGTGATTCTCTCAGATTGCGTCTTTGATAGTTTAGGCGTTTGTTGGCAATTTCTCAAAACCTGTTGGCGAATTTCGAGGCTTTAAACTCGGCATTATGTTTATAAGACAAAATTGTCCCTATTGACACATTGAATAGAACATTTCAGGCCTCTGGCATTTAAACAAAAATCTATGAAGATAATTAGTTTTTCTTAATAATATTTTGCTGCCAAGCATTCAAAAGGGTTTTAACTACTTTTTAAACATTTTGGCACATTTTTACTATGGTTTGGCTTGTTTTTTCCCCACAGTGTTTGGTTTTTCAGCACTGCAGGCCAAATGATTTAAACATTATATAAAACAACATCATTTAAAGACTCAAATTTATAAAAGTCCTGGTGATAACCATGTCAGTGAAAAAAAACTATACTTATTGATGTTTTTATTTTACAATTTTGTCATTTATGTGAGAACTATATGAAATTTACATACTCCGATTACAATTTACATTATTTTGACTATTACCTCTCATTACAGCTGTCAATGTCCCATGGAGTCCTGCGCATCAAAGACCCATTGCTGCTCCAGGTAACAAGTCACCACAACATATAATACAATAAAACCCATAACAAATCAAAACAATCGAATTATATTACACCACTCAAAGGCCAAAAGGGATTTTAAAATATTCCAGGCATAGTTTGTCATTTAACACTTGCCAAGTGCAAATTGTAATTGTTGCCAAGTGTAATTTTCTTTGCACTGCCTGGTAAATTTATTAGTAGGTGCAAAATAACACATTAAAGTGGAACCGTGTAACCTTCACTGAGAGAAGTGATGTGCATCAAACACATGCCGTCAAGAAAACTGGTCTTAGCGTAGGTGTCTTCAAACTACTTTGCCTAAATGGAAAGTTCATTATGTGGGGATTCAAATATGAAATATATATATATATATATATATATATATATATATATATATATATATATATATATATATATATATATATATATATATATATATACACACAAAGTAACACAGTTGTTATGTTCTGAAGACATGTTATGCTTTTTGGAAAATAAGGCTCAGCAGTTATATGAAAACATGGAAAACTGCAGTTTCATGACCACAGGAAGAATGTTTTTATTTAAAAATCCCATATTGGGAATAGGTGTGGCAAATTTATTTTGATAAGGTGATCAAAATACGCTTGTCAAGATTAGAAAACTAAGGCGATGCAGTGGCTCAGTGGTTGTCTTACAGAAAAAATGTTGCTAGTTTGAGTCCTGGCTAGTTCAGTTGGCATATCTGTGTGGAGTTTGCATGTTCTTCCTGTGTTGGCATGGGTTTCCTCTGTGTGCTCCGGTTTCTCGCACAGTCCAAAGACACATGTTATATGTAAATTGAATAAACTAAATTTGTGTGAAAGAGTGTGTATGGACGTTTCCAGTACTGGGTTGCGCCTGGAAGGGCATCCGCTGTGTAAACGTATACTGGATAAGTTGGCGGTGCACTCCACTGTGGTGATCCCTGATAAATAAAGGGACTAAGCCGAAGGAAAATGAAAGAAGATTAGAAAAATCTCAAGCATGCAATATTCACAGAAGTCTCTTCTCCACAACAGTGTCACAGCAGAACTCGGTGATGGACCCATTTTCTTTCTCTGCTGGTCTCACACGTCAGACTTTCTCTGGGGACTTCGGCATCATTGCCTTTGACAGAGTGCTGGTCAACGATGGAGGACACTATAACCCTCAGACAGGTAAGTGCAAAGTCTCCATTTCCTGAAGCCAGTCTAAGAGATAAACCGCACTCATGTGGCTCTTCCTCTCCGGCAGGGATCTTTACGGTGCCCACTGACGGCCGTTATCTGGTGACGGCTGTTTTATCCGCCCAGCGGGGTGAGCATGCAGAAGCTGTGCTCTCAGTATCCAATCGCAGCGTGCAGAAGTTGGACACGGCGGGTTACTCGAGTGGACACCTGCGACTGACCCAAGATCAGTGTGCATGTGGAGGGTCAGCGTCTTTCAGCCTCATCCTCCCGCTCCACAGAGGTGACACCATGGCCTTGGTCCGCACTGCTGGTAAGCTGGCGGTCTCCGAATCAAGAGAGATCCTCTCCACCTTCAGCGCTATATTCCTCTACTCGCCTCAAGCGAAGAGATAACCCTGTCACTGCGGAGAGGGTGACCGATGTGACTTTTAACGAAAGTCTAACCATTCACCATGCTGCCTCACAAGTAAAGGAGTGGCCATTTTACTAAACTTCCAGCACAATGTTTGATGAGGTTATGAATTACGCAAAGGGAAATTTCTGCTGTTCAGTGAAATTTCAGATTCTGGATTCCAACTGAAATGGCTGGATTTCACTCACTCATTTGCAAAATAACACGTTATTCAAGGGATAAGCCACAAAAAAAATGATATTAAGTCATTGTTTATTCACTCTGGTATAGAAGCTTGATTCTGCCAGTGAATTTAATTCAAATATTTTTTATTTATATAGTGCTTTTACAATGTAGATTGTGTCAAGCAGCACAACATAAACAAAGAAAAGAGAATAGAAAAGAAGTTATTTGCTATTTTTTAGCTCACACTTTTGACCTTTTATACTCGTAACTCTTGCTGTTATAAAATCTCAATCGTAAGATAGGGTGGTGCAGTGGGTAGCAGTGGGTAGTCTCACTGCAAGAAAGTCACTGGTTCGAGCTTCGCCTGTGACAGTTGGTATTTCTGTGTGGAGTTTGCATGTTTTCTCCGTGTTCGTGTTGTTTTCCTTAGGGTGCTCAGGTTTTCCTCACAGTCCAAAAACATGTGCTATAAGTGAATTGGGTAAGCTAAATCGTCCATAGTGTACGTGTGTGAATGAGAGTTTTCCAGTGAGGAGTTGCAGCTGGAAGGGCATCCGCTGCGTGAAACATATCCTGGATAAGTTGACGGTTAATTCTGCTGTTACTACTCTATATTAATAAAGGAACTAGGCCAAAAAGAAAATGAATGAATGAATGAATCGTAAGATATAGATTTGTAATTCTAAGAAACTCAGAGTGAAACTGCAAGTCTATACCTTTATATTTTTAACAGTTGCAAGTTATAAAGCAAGAATTGTGTGCTATAAACTCAGTTGTGAGGGGAAACAATTGTATTTTGAGATAAAATGGTCACAAATACCTTATTTTTTATTCAGGGTTTGAAATAGCTTGGGATGGAAATGTATCCTGGTGTTGTTTTGGGCCCAATCCTAATTCTACTCCTTATCCGTTTCCCTTACCCCAACACCTCGTTTTGCACTTTCACAAAAAGAGGTAGGCGTGTGCGTGTCCCAATACTTTTTAGCTTGAAGAAGTAGAGCTAGATAGCCCTTGAAATGGAGATTTTCCAGGACCACTCTCGAAACCATTCATAAAAGCGTTCGTGTTTTACAATCATGCTTTTAAAAAAGAAAACGAAAAAAATAAAAAACATTTCACTATAATCCATAATAATAACTCCTGTATAGCAGTCCCACAACATACTTACACGTGACACTCAAATACCCTGTCAGAAAATCTAGTGGCTGGGAATGAGCGTTTTAACATTCTGCTATAATGTTAATGTTGTTTTTGTGTTTATAGATGAATATGGCCATGGTGTAAATGCACAGTACACAATCTTTTTCACAGTTACGATCTTATTGCCACATTATATCATGACCACATGATATTGTTGCCTTCTATGATTTCCTGAAGATAATTAACAAAAAAACAAACAATTGGAACAATTAAAGCAGTCTCTTGTTGATCTCATATGAAGAGCTAGTGTCGACATATGATGATTTGTGCTGGTGTTGTAGTGCTGTCCCATTTGAAGCCCTTCCCCTTCACACTCCTATTCAAAGGCCAAGGGCAAAGGTAGGGAAAGGGGTAAAAAAAAAAGAATTAGGATTGGGCCTTAAGGTGTTATTATATGGATGAATGTGAGCAGTATGTGAGAATTCTTTTGATCTGCTCACAAATGATTAAAGGGTATTAGGTTTCAGAACAATACTATGGTAAATAAATGAGGACTACATTTTCATTTTTCGGTAAACGACCCTTTCAAGACTTTTGAACAGAGATTTGTTTGTTTATTTATCAGAATTTTACAGGTGGAATGTAGTGGTAATCCTATATTTGATCCAATCTATATAGTTTTTAAAATTACTGTTTTTATAATATATATATATATATATATATATATATATATATATATATATATATATATATATATATAATTTTTTCATTATTATTAAATTAACAAATGCATACGTTCACTTCACTTGTTTTGAATGCAATTTGTTTATGTATAAAAAAATAAATAGCTTGATTTTTAGGGCTTGTGTATATAATATTTGGTGGATTATGCAAAAGATGATCAAAAACCAGCACAGCTGTAATCCACTGTAAAATGACTTTAGTGCATTTTAAAATGCACTTTTGGCTTGGAAAAGTAAAACCAATAAAAACTAATTTTCCCCTACAAACCAGACTGTTGTGCCAAGTTTTAAAGCTGCACGATAAAACACCCTGAAGACTTTTTTCCTAAAGCAAAACAATTAAAGCTTCATTCATCGTGACAAATTATACTAGCACATGTGCTACAAAGGGTCCACACAACTACAAAGGGTCCACACAGCTGTATTAAATACATCTTTAATAGATTCATAAACATCATCCAAACCATAGTTTTTGTAAATTTATAATACAATTATCCATTTCAAGGTACTGTATATAAGCTGGTCAAACTCAATGCAAACCTATAGAGCGAACCCAAAACACGCACCATCTCACTCAAGTACACACAACTAGAAATAAAAGCAAGTAAAACAAAAGGCATCGAAGATCAAGAAGAATGACAAAACACATTCAGCACTTACAACAAAAGAAAGAAGAGGCTTTTTTTCATAACATTTTTTTTCTGTGTCTTTTTACAATTGTTAGTTTCATACAAGATGAGTGTGTTCATCCCACACAAGAGGTATTACTTTCATAGAAAGAATGGGATTCCTTTGTTAACAATTAACAGATTTCACTTCCAAACATCATAACTGCAGACAAGAAGCGCAACACACATATACAAAATCACAATCACAACTGAACCATGAAATGCCCCGATATTCCCTAATGATTTGCCTTAAAGAAATAATTTGTTGTGCTCTAATTCTGTACATCTATTTAAACATCCAGCACACAGTGCCCTAAAACTTATCCTAACGCTACCAAAGCCTAAAGGTACAAGCCGAGACCTTAATGACAAACTAGACGGAAAAAAGGGCATGTTACTTCAGTCAACCGTGACCAAGTGGAAAGATCAGATCACTCTCATCATTCACTTGCACATCAGCTTCAATGTTTTCAAATAATTAGTTTCTACTGCTCAAGATCATCCACTAATATTGAAAATGTACAACGTGACGACCCTTCGGAATGTCTACCCGAAAAAGAAAGCGTCAAAACATAAACGGTCATCTTTATATTCCAAACGAAGCATGCAAAGGCCTGGTAAGTGGAAAAACAAACAAACAAAAATGTTCAAGAGCATTTGTTACTGCTACTCTCCCACAGGCCTCAGGCCAGCTCAACATACAACATACCTTCATTTAGAAAGCAAATATATTATTAAGTTAATACAGACCTCTTGCTGAGGTTTACATGAAGGATCTAAAAGCACTTAAATCCTTGCACTGTGCACATAAGCCTGCAGAAAAGCTTTGAACGTTATTGCATTTCCGTCACGAGTTGAGTGCAAGACTATCTGATATTTCTCTTCTCTAGGCTCCAGCTGAAAAAGTGCGATCGCTAAGGCGTTCTGCAGCAACCAGACGATGAAAATGTCAACAGTTGGAAATAAAGAAAAGCCCAATTACAATGAACTCCTCTGTGTACTTTTCATGTGAATCTAGTCGACTGTATGAGCTAAATCTGTTGAACTGTAAATGATGAGCTGCGTGTCCTCGCGTGGCACGGCTCATTCTGTGCATACTTTCCAGTATCTCCGAGATTCAGAGCTCATTTCGCACCATCTGGCAATGCATATTCAAACTGTCATACAGTCACCACATCTTAGAGGCAGTGCATGTTAATTAGTTAATTCTAACTAATACCTTTGTATATAAATAAGCTATGATCTACAGTTGTAAATTAGTGGTTGTAAAGAATATCGTTAATTACTTTCCATTATAAACGTATCTTTATGCCACGTTTAACCTCACACACACACTCAGACAAACAGCTGTGTACTCGTTCCGTTGGCCAAGAGGCCACTGGCTGTCTAACTAATACTGTAAACATTAGCCCATTAGCAAGAAATTCCTTCAAGAGCTGAAGCAGCCTAAATCATAGCAGCTAATCAAAATGATACAGATTAGAAATCTTGTTTAAGAGCAGCACCAGGTGTTTAATTTGTGGAAGTTCTGCGTGCATCCCATTAATGTGACACCGGGTTGTGTTTTGGAGTTTTCTCTCACGCTGGTTCTTACAGGTGTTTTTGTGCAGTTCATGTTTCTCAGGTGGTGTGGGGGAATAAAAACTATAGATGTGAGATGCTGAAAAGTACCGGCTAAGTGCTTCTGAAGGCAGAGATGACGCGAGCAGGTAATAGATGGGCCTTCAGGATGGTCTATAAAAGTAGGTCCTCTGGACGGATCTCCGGGATTGGCTGACGCCAGAAACAGAAGGTACTGAATTCCGGGAAACTGAAAGCAGAACTTTGCTCTTTACTCAGCAAAGGAAAGACATGATCCACCAGCTCACTCAATCTGCTGTACCTACACACAAACAGAGAGACAGAGCATAAAACAGCCAAGCCAAAACAAAGGCGTCCTTCAGCTCTCAAGCCGACCTTGAACAAAGTTCAAGAATGAGCTCTCTACATTTGATTTGCATAATCTCTGACAGTTTAAGTTGACTTCAGAGTTACTTTTATATAACCCTGCAGATCAATGTGCACACTTACGAGGACTTGTTGCCCTTGGTTTGCTCCTGTATGAGCTCTCCTTTGGGGTTAACCGTAAAGATTCTGCAAACTGGCACTCCAACCTCCTTATAGGCAAAGACGTCCTAGAGGAGACATTCACAAGATCAGACTCCAGGACAACCTCTGCTGTTCTTTCCGCCAAGTCTACAAACAAAAATAACCTTCTATGCTAGTTTGTGACACTAGAACAGTTTTTATGATCAAATGGATGCATTTGTGCCTGTGTAAACATTCTTACTCCACCTAAACATTGTAATTTATTCAGCTGGGAAAGTTCAGCAGGCTGGTCCGGAGCAGCTGTTCATGCAGTTCAAGACTGAGTGAGTAGCCTGAGGGGACAGTGCTTCTAATGTTCTGAGCTTCAGACATGAATCTTCAAGCTGACCTTTGACAGTGTTGCTGAGGTCAGTGCGCACTGAAAAGAAAGTTAACTGAAGTTTAACTTACATTTGTTCGGTTCCCAAATGCGGCATAAAAAGGATGTTTGTTGGGCAGGAAAAGGTTCTTGATATCAGTAAGGCATTCGATTTTGAAGATTTCTGGCTTCTTTTCAATCACCTCCCTTTGAGACAAAGAAAACATTTAGAGTAAATAAACTCAACTGAGTGGTTTATTTTTTTCATTTGACTTGTAAACAGGATAGGTTAACTCCAGAAAAAAGTATTTAATCATTTACACAACTCTGTATGACTAATTTCTTATGCAGAACTCAAATTAACCTATTTTAAAGAACTGTGGAATCAAACAACGCTCAAATGATCAAAATATCTACTTTAAAAGTTTCACACTAAAAAAATTATTATAATTTGTTGTTTAAGTATAGAGTTATCCACTATCAGTTTAGTATAATACCTGTGAAATGCTGAGAAAAGGCTGCTGGGAGAGAGCATGAGTGGTCCACGTGGCAGGATTATACCTCCGTCATTTACCCACTGCAGATACCCTCGTGTCATATCTGCCATGCCAATTGCCCTTGCTGAGCAATACAGAAACTTATATCCATTCCTGAAAACAAAAGCATCCATTTCAATACAGTGTTTTAAGACCTATAATCAAGCTCGCTTTTGCCCTTTCAATGAGGTAGAGGATTAAAAAGGTGCAAACTCACTCAGCCACCGAGTGGTACAGTTTAGCAATGCCTTGATGGGTCCAGTCCTTTCCAAACTGCGGCAAAATCTGGCCGAACACATCTGATCTGAAAGCACATAAACACAAGGGTGAACATGGCATGTACTAGCAAACGAAAGGAGCAAAATCCTCTAGCGCACATTTGTTCTACTTAGAAGGAAGTCCAAGTCTCATTCAGCTGGGTTCCTAAATTTAGCTTCTGACATTCTTTTTATTCTTAGAACTAATAGACTTGTGAAGGAGAGAGATTTTTTTTTTCTCAGCTTGGGTAAAACTCTGTGTCGTTTACTAATGAGGATCCTCTCCCGGCTTTAGCGTTTTATCTCCGGCTCTTTCTGAGTGGCATTATGAGAGAGCAAGATTTAAATTGGCTCATTATGGTGACATCCTCCTCCTAGTCCAACCCCGGTCTGGGCGCACCCCACAGTCAGCCGTCCTGCTTTACAGCCTCAGAGAGATGTGTCAGGCAAACGGGTCAGAGAAATAATAAGCGGCAGTCAATCTGCCTGTTTGATGTGTGTGCCACCCACCAGCCACTGAGGGCACGAGTCTGGAGGCGGAGAGCATTCGTTTGCATAGATGCATTGATATATTATAGCTGGCTTTGCAGTAATTAAAATGCAAAGACGGCAGACCGGTATCACACTAATATTGGAGCTGTGAACTATCAAACAGCCAGTAAAACTAGGAGAGACAATGACCATTAAATGGCGCATTGTCTTCGTCATTGGAAGCGTTAGTGGAGGGGGCTGGGAAGACAGATGATTATTAGTGGTTCATTATTTGCCACATACTTCGAGAACTTGTTTTGATGAAGCAGACTCTGCCTTGATCTATAAACCTCTTGGTACTGGCAGCAAAACAAAACAAAAAACCTGGCAGTGAGTGAGTCCTTCGGCAGTAACTAATGGAAATGTTTATGCACACCTCAGCCTTTTTCCCCTCTTCATGGCTACAGTAAACTAGTAAAGAGAAGAACAAAAGAGAATTCTGCACACAAGCCAGCAAATGTTATTCATTAAAGGAAACACGTGCTGCGTGTCTGTGAAATACATACTTGGTGATGGTTCCATCGATGTCAGAGATGATGACTTTGTCATCCCAGTTCCACAGGTAGATGGTGCCTTCACAGCGGCATGTGCCCTGGTATTGTGTTGTGATGCTGAACATCACATCATTGGGTCCTTCCTTCAGCTTCAAACTAGCCTGTAAATTCAACATCACCTTATCGATGCGTCACTTGAACAGCACATAACATTCATCTTAGCTATATGCATTACCAAATTATGGAATTTGCATAACTAATATAAAGTGAAGTTTCAGAAATTAATTTCGAGAGGAGCATGTGATATAATTAATCACAGCTGGTGTCTTATCTGTAATCATTAGTAGGCCAATCAGATCATTCCAAACTGAATAGAAATAGCACGACTAGCATAACTCCATCTTCATTTAAAAAAAACAAAAAAACATGGTCCCACTTTATATTAAGTGGCCTTAACTAATATGTACTTACACAGGAATTAATAGTTTGCTACAATGTACTTATTGTGTAAATACATGTATTTACTGTGTATACTTAAGCTTGATCAAATACATGTATGTGATTACATCTCTAATTAACTTTTGTAATTACATTTGTAAATACACTGTTGACCATCCCTTACACCTTAACCCACCCTTAAACCTACCCATGCTACCAAACCTGTCCATAACCCAACCTCTATCCCAACTCAAAAGCACCACAAGTGTTCTCAAATACATCATAAACACAGTAAGTACATTTTATTTATTTTTTGATGTAAGTACATAGTAGTTAAGGACACTTAATATAAAGTGGGACCAAAAACATCCACCCCATCTTACCCTTTCCTTCTTTACCAAGGGGAGCTCTCGAGAACTATCTGATCTTGTACCCCCTTACAAGTTTATTGAACAGGCGGCAGCCCTGGACTCAATTATCTCCGAGCTCAGTGTTTTCAGAGACAGCATGCCAAACCTGCTATTATAATCAAGTAATATCTACATGTGAACTCTTGAAATTGATAAGTTGAAGTAATAAACAAATAATGTGTGTAGTAATGAGGTGGGGAAAAATAATATAAAAATAATAACAATATAAGCTTGCGCTTCATCCTGCTCCATTTCGATCATGTTGAAATTAATTTTGTTTAAAGAATTTTTTTGTGTATGATTTTCTGTTCAAAATAAATAAATAAACCAAATAAAACTAACCAATTTACAATCCTATTGATTGCAAAAAAATTAAATAATTAGCCTTAAAATATAATTATTGAATAACATGGATTTAGAAAAGATTTAAATAAAGTTCTGAAATTCAGGCAGTCCTCAAAGTATTCATTAGTTATAAAAGTCATAAATGCAGCAAAACAGCAAAGCTTTATTAGTAAAAGAAAATTTTCTATTGTGCAACACCATTTGGAGCTGCCAACAGGGGGCAGTTTAGTGCAAATCAATGCAAAGGCACACACTACCCTTGCAAAATGAGTCACACGGCTTTTACATAATTTACCGAAGCAAGCTTGAGATACAGCGTCAAATCACTGACTTTTGCAGAGAGAGCAGATGCACAGAAGTCTGCATCTTTCAGTCAAAAGCATGGAGCAAATGCTGGAGCTGCCTATGTACACAACACAGTGTTTACACGAGTAAATATTTGTCTTCTAATAAAAGCGTAGACTCACAATCTGGCTGGAGGAGAGGCGGAGGGATTTTCGGTAAGAGTGTGTGGATGTGTGGCCGTGGGGCTCAGACTGGATCTTGCGCTCCATTGATGATGCAGCAGCGCTCACCTCCTTCCCTTCCTCATCACTGGATGAGTCCCTGGTGTCCACTCTGTGCTCAGAGCAAACAGGGAATCAATGGACTAAATTTGCAAACACATTCAAGTTTCCTAATTTAGACCACAAGAGCAGTGAAGGACATAAAACAGAAAGTAGGCTGGATTGTTCCTATTAACTTAGTTCACATTAAGGGGAGTATAACTGTAGTCAGCAATCAGAGAGAAGGTCAAGGGTACAACTGATACGTTTATCGTTTACAAACACTATTGTTTTTTTTACTGCCATCTTTAGCCTTCGTATACATTTAGAGAGACGGTTCAAATGTTATCTGCAAGTTGTTAAAGAAATCTCAGGCAGGAAATGACACAGCATATGCCTGTCCATCAGTGATTTTGACTCACTTGCGGGCATGACTTTCCATGGACAAAGAAGAGCTCCCTTCCTCCAGTTGGGACTGCTTTGCTTCCAGCTTTCCAGTGCTTTCTGACTGTATAACAAGACAAAACAGTAGCAGATCAGATCACACTGACACATATCTAAAACTGCACCAAAAAAAAAAAAAGAGTGTAAACATGTCATCGTTTGCTTTTGTTGTCCTTGAAATGTGTTATGACTGACTACATGACCCTGTCATCTTCACATGCCTTCAGGTTAATACTAAAAAGTCTGACGAGCTGCCTGGCCTATTTCTAGA
The DNA here is from genome assembly GCF_052040795.2 of Danio rerio. Taxonomy (NCBI): domain Eukaryota; kingdom Metazoa; phylum Chordata; class Actinopteri; order Cypriniformes; family Danionidae; genus Danio; species Danio rerio. The sequence goes on along the minus strand of NC_141022.1, from coordinate 34,326,938 downwards.
CTGTAAAATTCCACACCACAGAGTGGTGCTAATTACAGAAGTGCTAGTTGAGGGCAGCGAAGAAGTCTGATGCCTTGTCTGAATGACGGCAGAAGCTCCAGAGGGACGAATTACAGAGGTAGAGCGTTTCATCTGCTTTACAACAAAGACTTGCCCTCATCATTTTGTTCATGCAATTACGTGAATGTTGATGCTTGTGTAATCAGATCAGCCCACAGAAGTTTAAAGACAAGTGCTGGAATGCAGTGGGATTAAAAGACCAATAACTGCTTAAAGGTTTTTGCTCCTACTCACTGATTACAGCTCAGCCAGGGCCTTTATGTTTAAACACAAAGCTTTGTGTTATACGCAGCTGAAGGTCACAAAATGCTCTGCTATTACCTGTTTAATAGTGCTGTCTGCTCTCTTTCTCCAGAACCACCAGCGCCCTGATTTCTTTGGCATCCTCTCTTTCACCCAAGCTTCCTCAGTTGCCTAAACAGATCATGGACAAAGCTATTTGACCTGCTACAGTAAACCACAGCACTGTAAAATAAACATCACAGGAAGTCAAATATCCTATTAGGGAGAACCAAATACCTTGGGTAAATTCTTCTGAAATGCTTGCAAGCTTAAGATTAAAGGGGCGGCCAGTGTCCAATTATAATACCTGAAATAACAAACAACACAAAAGATAATTAACTTTATAAAATAATATATACATTATAAACTATACATATACAGATATATATATTTTATTTATTTTTACACCCACCTGTTTCCTATTTTAACAACTAAATTTTGATTGTCTATGATGGCTGGATTTTCTGCAAATTCATTATATGTGATGATATGCTCCATAAATTTTTCTAGAAGCAAACAGAAAGAGAAACTTTAATCACTTGCATTGCTCACATCTGAAAACACGTGGTAAATCCAGAAATCTATTCATATAAAGAGAATTAAGGGTGCAGTAGGGGATTGTCTTCAGAAACAGTTTTTGTTGTGCTGGTTGAAAGTCTCTTCATATTCCGATTAATGATTAAAGTAAATGATCTAAATGTATTTATATGTATTGTTATATTCTAGGTAAGTTATAAGGCTAAAAAATGTTTGTCCAATTACAAATTGTCGGGCCGACAAATAACTCAGTTACGAAAAGTAACTGTGTATTTCAGCGCAGCCTCTTTCTGCAGATATATGCATCATTTGCGTGTACACATGAAGCATGGCCACCTACAGCTGACAGACAGACACTCTGCATCAACCTGAAAGACTACTTTCTGAAAGACCTTGTATCCATAAAAAGAAACATTGTATTTGAACGGGCTTCTGCCAAAACTGCAAAATCAAAACTTTTCTAAATCTTGAATCAATTTTGGATTTACTTTTGCATGCTGGAGGGAAATGACGTTATTCAGGTCAAAACCACGATCCGAAGGGTGACACCATGGCTGAAGTATTACTTTTAGACAGGTATGTTTTAAAACTATTTTAGCCATGCAAAGCTTATGTCGATTGTGTTCTTGCTTATGAATAGGTTTATATGCACGGAAGTGTTGTTCAGCAACTGAACACATCCGGCAAAATATTGACTTCACGTAGTACCTTTTACAGCATCGATAATATAGTCGGTTAAATAGACCAAAGCACTCATTTAGTTGTTTAAGTGTAAAAGGAGATGAAAACAAGCAATGTACGAGGATCAGTGAGCACAACTGTAAATGAAAAGTCACTCGTTGTCTTGGTAATGTAAGTGTAATATAAAATTCTGCCTAACCAGCTTTACTGAGGTGAAGTTTGATTTATATTCGCACATTCGTTCATTTTTGAACAGTGGCAACTTGTGACATGCTGCTAACCCTCTAAAGCTACTTAGAATATTGGTCTGAAATAGTGTGTAGGTATGACTTCAAATCAACATTAGCACTATTTCATTGTCTGTGAACAATTTCATATTTTATAGTCATTGGCTGCTAATATTATTTCATTATTTAGAATTTGCAAACAATAATTACCTGAAATTAGAAAATCTGAATGTGCGAATATAAAAACAATTTTACTCCAATGCCAGTTTTGGGAAAATATAATTCTTGCACCCACTGGCCTGTCAACAACTACGCTGGACAAAGTGCATGTCTCCATAGAGTTTTCTAAATAACGAATGACATGATCTAGAGTTATATAAGGTTGTCTATCATCATCAGATGATCTATTCGTTTGCGTGTTCATGACTTAAAGAGGCATGGCTTTGAACAGCAGGGGAGGGATGTCAATTTCTGAGCTATTATGCTAACTCTAGTATTCTGGCAGATCACCTACTGCACCTTTAACCACATCCTAACCCCAGTTTCCCATTTCCATGCCTACAGCAACCAATGAATGCACACTCCAGAATAATTCAGATACCTTTGGAAATCTCTCCATTCTCGCTGAGTCCTCCACACAGAGACAGGGTGACGTCAGGGAGATCACTGGCAGAGTCAGACAGGCACTCGGTGCCACTGTCAGCCGCAGCACTGCCCACAGACTGTGGTGACTGAGAGCCAGAGTGCATCCCAGAATCCATCCAGTGCTTGGAACCAGCATCTGAATCACTGCAAATACACAACACCAGCCACAAGTCAAACACAACACAAGTCGCCTGACTCTTGATAAACTGCTTTCCAAGTGCTGTAATCTAATCTTAAAAGCAATATAGTTCAGTGGATTTATTATTTTTCTACCTCTTAGGAAAATAGCGAGCAGCAACATCAGGCTCCAGCACATTCAGGTCGTCCAGGTAGATGTCCTCTGGGCCCTGGTGCTGACTCCTTTTTGGGACACCTACAGTAAAAAATGTACAATCAGCATTTTAGCCAATAATCATACATAATAGAAGAGTTAGCGCTACAACAAGCTTTTGGCAATTTCTTGACCGAACTAAATTAAACTCAGGTGCACAGTGTTTTTATTTCTGGAACACGCTGATGTTGGCCTGTTAAAATATGAAACAGCTACAACTTTATCAATTTTATCTACTCCTGCTCTCAAATAAAGATAACAGCCACTGTTAAGTCAATCAACCGCGTTTATTATAGCAACATTTCCAAGAAAGTACCATAGGAAGCGGACCTTACAGACCCACCTTTCTTCTTGGAAGGAGAGTCAGTTTTGGAACCAACATCTCCAATGTCCCCACCCAAAGGAGCAGCAGAGACAGCGGCTGGAGAAGTGGGAGCAGCAGTGAGAATGTCTGAAGGAGTGGAGGTCAGCACTTCACAAGGCATCGTCTCCAACTCAGACTCAGTGGGAGTTTTAGGGGTCACAGGAGTGCGGGGTTCAGGCTTGACTATGGTGCAACTTGGAGTGCCTGATGTAGGTTCTCTTTCATCCGTCTCCATGGCCTCTGAGCTGAGGATGACCCTGAAGTGAGTGTTTTCTGAAGGCGTTATGGTCACGGTCTTCGGCAGCTCTATCTTTTCTTTTTTAGAAACCTGGAAATTACATTTTTGAGAGAGGGTGATGAGATGGAATTTAATCATGACCTGTTAATTCAAAATCATAGCATGAAATATTTTTGCACTCTATATTCTCTTTTACTAGACCCAGACAGAACTGCAGAAAAGATTTTCTGTTCTGATTCTAAAGGGGAAAGTCAAAGACTATAGAATACACAAAGCATGTCACTTGTATAGTTTTGAATGGAGAAAAGTGAAATGTCAAATGGCGAATGGAGCCCCGTCTTCTAGTACAGAAACCAATCAGCGATCGATATAGATTGGAGATTCTCCAGGAGAGGGGCTCGAACCAGGCGTGATTTTTAGCAGATTCAAACTAGGGATGCTCCAATCAGGATTTTTGCAGCCAATACCAAATACTGATTTCCTGTCATGTTGATCAGCCGATACAGAGTACCGATTCTGATGCTTCAAGCTTTATAATGCCTAAAGCACATTTTCCCTCCAAGTATGACACTTAAGTAAAGATCTCTTCTCAATTAAGAGAATAAATAAAGGATGTTGCATACAATTCCTTAAATGCATCTCTTATAACCATTTAGTGTGGACTTGTAATGGTCAGACAGAGGTTTACAGAAAATAATAGATTAAACATGGTTAAAAATGGTAAGAAATAATTAACAAAGCAATTTAGAAACACTGCAAATGATGGTAGAAGAATTCAATATGTCTCAATAAAAAAAAGTTTGGAGGGTAGGCTATATTTGATGTATAAAATTTTAATTAGTTAAAATGCACACCTATTAATAAATTACTTCTTTACTAAAAGGAAATGGACCAATAAACTACTGTTTATTGCAATTATGAGGCCTATATTAGGAAAAGTTATATTATTAAATAAGTAAAAAATATTTATTTTATTAATATTTCCAGCCAGGTTATGTGAACTTGTAACATTATCAAAAACACAGAACATTCAGTTCTTTTATGTACGAAAAAAGGCGTAAATAGTTTTGGTTGGCAAGCTGGCTTCTTCTAAAGTCCCATCACAAAAAATCCTTCATTTGCTCCCTCTTATAAAAATACACTATACGATGACTAGTTTGATAAAGGAATTCATAATTTTAAAGGCATATTATTGATCAAACATTTCCTTCATTTGAGCAACTACAAAGTAAACCCAATTTACCTCCGTCCAATTTTTTAAAAATATTTACAGGTGCGAATATTTGTTAAACAAAACAACCCACTGTACCCTAATTCCCCAAATCAGTCATCAATGGAAATGATCATGAGATCGCCCAGATTCACGAGTACCAATCAAGTAATGAAATGTGATAATCGGCCGATTGATCGGAGCATCCCCAATTAGGAAAAAATAGAAATTACACTAAAAAGACAGTTATTTTTTTATTTTATTGGTGCTTCCTAACATGAAATTTAATAGTAAGCTTGGAAAGCAATTTTGTAGAATTTGTTGTTTCCCCATTCAGACAGAATGCCCGAGCATATTGTCCAAGATGGGGGCCGAGTGAATTGAATTGCCTTAAAGCATAGGTCTTACACTCAATTCCTGGAGGGCCACAGCTCTGCACAGTTTTGCTCCAACCCTAAGTAAACACAGCTGATCCAACTAATCAAGGTGTTCGAGACTACTAGAAACTACTAGATTAGCTGTATTTAATTAGGGTTAGAGCAAAACTGTGCGGAGCTGCGTCCCTCCAGGAATTAAAGTTGAAACCTATGTTTGGGAAAACAACTGCAGAACGAATTTAAAGAAAACCAAAACTACAATTTACCCTTGTAGATTCTGGAAACTCTCCCCATGTCCATTGCATGTGTGACTCCATTTTGAGAAGGCTCTCTGAGGGCCGAACAACCAGTTCAGAGTCACTCTTGGGAGAAAAGGCCTCTGACATAGCATGACTGCTCAAAATAGAACAACAAACAGCAACTCCCGTTAACTCAAATTAAATAAAAGAAAGTGAAAGTAAAGTACACTCAAAGCCTTTGAACCTTTTACAAACCTTTCAATCTGATATGGCCCAAAAGCATATTTTAAACTGTGTGTATGAGATTGCAAGTATAAACAAACCTATCTGATGGAGACCAGTCTCCGTCAGAGTAAGGGTAGCTGTCCAAAGAATGTCGAATTGTTGGTAATTTGGGTTCACTTTCTTTAACTGTACTGACTGAAGATGATCTGAAAGACAGATTTTTCGAGTCACTAAAAACATTGTCCACTCCTTCAGTATGTCTAACATGCATTCATATGTTGGATTGGTTACCTAGTGTTGGAAATAGCGTCTTCATCAGAACTCAGGTCCATCTCAAATATTTCATCTGTGGAAGGGGTAGAGCTGATAACGGCAGGGGGGGTGAACTCCTCTCGCCGGGGATCACCTTTATGCTTCTTTCTCCGTTTCTTCTTCTTCTTGGCTCCCCCTGTGCTGGCAACTGGTCGATCAGGAGGGTCCTCTGGATCAAGTGGGTCATCGTCCAGGTTTTGACTTGACCTATGATCGCCTCCGATCCAAAATAAGTGACTCTCTGTGGGAATGGGGGAGGTGGCCAGGTGTGCTGGTACAATCTCCTACAAAAAAGAGAAGGAGAATAAAAAACCATTAAAAAGACCATTAAAGCATGACAGCCTTTGCAATGCAAATAAGTTTCCAACATAATGTCATTTTCATATTGCAAACTGTGGATGATCAGTAGTCATTAATGTGAGTGACAGAACCAGCAGCAAATGTGGAATAGAAGTCACTTACATTCTGCTCCTCGGTTTCCTGTACAAAGAAAGCTTCTCCATTATCTCCCAGCTTCATGTGGAGATCCACAGGCTCCCCGTTGATCTCTATGTCAATCTGAAGGAGTTGAAGAGGATTATTTTAAAACACAGTGGTAATGTGAAAGGCACCTCAAACTTTTTAATGTTACACTCCAATGTATTAACTTCAGACCTGTGCTTGTATAATTATCTGACACCTTGATTCTAAATCAAATGGCTGACCTTTGAAATGTTCAATTTTATTTTATTAAAAAAATATAACCATGTCGTATGACCTTAAAAAGCCAATAACCGTTGACATTTACCCTGCGATTCCCTTCTGAACTCATGACTTTTCACCCTACCGCCACTGCACAACCAAACTTGAACAAACAGCAGGTTTACTCTCCTGTCCATCTATGCAGTTTTAATCATCTGCTCACAAGAGACACAATACACACGGAGGGGGGATCTAGCCACCAAACACAATTAGTGAATTTGTGCTGCTCTGAAAGCAGTGCAGCCAGCTGAACCACAAAGAGGATCACCTCACATCACACACCTGATACTGCAGCCCAGCACAATGGCAGCCTGATATCGAGCTGTTTGAGTCTCCGATGACATCCACAGAAACAATATCCTTCAGTTAGACCTTCACGTAAATACAGATTTATTCCTGTGTGTGCCGTGCTTTTCTTTCAACTTGTCTCAAACCTACTTGTTTTGTCAATTCGGGGGCCTCTGAGCCTCAGTTTCATGGTTGCTGGCTGATTTATGCGTGCTGAGTAATGGGGCAGAATTTTAATGTTGGTATAAATCATGACCCGAGTAAATCTCGAACAGAGAGCTCTCTTACATGCACGCTCGTGGACAACAATATCTGGATTTCATTTCAGGGCATAGCAAGATGAGAGGGCCGGATGTTATTGTGACTCTTAAATGACTGTTTTTGTTTCAGCAATGTAATTTGTTTAGTTTAACAACCTAGATTTATTTCTTAATGGTGGTAGGCAAGCAAGGTCAACTGTCTGCTATCTACATCGAATGTTTTACGCCACAGTTTCTGACAGACTCCCGCAAGAAACTGTGATTATAAGAACTAGCTAAAAAGGCTGCTGAAGCAAATCTATCGCCCAATCACAGTGGCAACCTTGACAAAACTCACTCGTCTGCCTCCATTTCCTATCTCTTTTTAGTCAGAGAAACCTGTTGCCATAGCGACCACTTCTTTCTAAACCTCTTCACACATCCTGTAGATAGTGAGAACTGTTCCATCCCCCCCATTCACCGCTGTTGCTCATGCACACTGGTAAATGTTTTATGCTAAACACTGTAACACATTCTGTCTGTGTACTATATATGACTGAAAACATCAGAACGGTGTCAATATGACCAGAATGCTTTAAGAGATGCTATTTAGAGCCGGAAATCTTGACATTTACAGCTGGTGGGAAACACATACTAATCATATCTACAGCCATTTCCTTATTAATTGCTGCATTTCACTGTTTAAATGAGAAAAATTAAACACGCTTTCTCCAGGTTGACATAGTATTAAATAATGATCTTCTTGACTTTCCACTGAATTCATTTATTCTGCCAGCGCTTACGCTTGCAAATCTAGGTCTGTTTATATGCAATACCCTCTGCTGGAATCTTCTGTCACGAACATGCCAGTACAAAAGCATGTTTACAGAGCTGGTACAAAGACACAAGCCTGCATGCACACTGTAGTGCTTTCAAATGAACCATCATCTACAAGCAGAGATGAAGGCACATCTGAAGCAAACAAGAGTCATGAGGACATTTGTGGATTAGAGCTAAGCTTCTTTGATCATACTTGTGTTTGCTCTTTCGTCCAGACGTTTTAGTGTAAGACAATGGAGATTAATGCAGTTATAGATTTCAGGCTGAAAAGCACAAAAGTAAATAGTGTCCAAAGCTCAGATCAATTCTATTGACAGTGACTTGGATGTGGATTTTTCTTTACTTCATGCTTTGAAAAGCTTTCAGAAACTCAGTTGTCTGAAAAAGATCGATGGATTCCCTGGACTTGTTTAATGACACCCACGATTTAACAAGATGTTTTCTTTGAACAGTTTTTTCCCAGCACAGCAGCACTTACCACTTTTTCTTTGGAACGCAGCACACCCAGTTTGCCAAAGCGCACATGGAAAGGAGAGCACTGGTAGGTTCCATCTTTCTGGCGGACCACTACTACATCAATGCAGCCGGAGAGTGTGGCCTGGTTAATACCCTTATACAGCTCCTTCATGGTCACCAGCACCTGACCAGCCAACTGCCCCACGTAATTCATGGTGTCCGACTAAAAAGAGGAACAGAAAGCAAAACAAACTTAATCATATAAACAAGCATTGCAAACAAGAACTACTTTTTTATAAGTCTCTTCCAGTACTGCATCTGTGCAAGGCGGATGTGCTATGATCACCAATTTACAGTACTACTTCACAGTTCTTTTTGGCTGCGTGCCTTTATAAAACTGTTATCAGAAGACCTTCAGATGGCTTAACGCGGTTTCACAAGTGGTGGTCTGAATGTGTTCCAACACCATGATCAAAACGATGAGAAAAAAAAGTTTAAAATTAATCACAAACAACTGCCCTGAGCTCACAAGATGTGATAAATGGCTTCCTGTCAAACTACAAATGTAAAGACTAATGTACATTTCTGCTGAATTGTTGGCATTCTTCCAGTACCTGTCTAACAAGTATAAACCAGGATGTCCTACAAATGTCTATAAATGTAAGAAAACTGACTGACATGTTTATTTATGATAGTGAATTATTCAAAAAACATCCCGTCTAAATTTAAGGTTAATGCCTAGGGTATGAGACGACACGCTAAATTAATCCCCAACTGACAGTGTTAGTGAAGTTCACAGAAATGCTATTCCTGGAATGTATTATTATGGTAATGACAATGAGTAATTCTGATTTAACAACAAGGCTTGTTTTAGTTATTATGAGGTCTAACAATGTGAAAACAGGCAAGCTATTTTTATGCATCACATCAAGGAAACCGTAAGATGAAATACTATCACTGCTTGTATAAATGCCTGAAGGGAAGAAAAGGGAACCAAGTAGAGCATTCTCTCAAAACCATAAGGGCAGCCTGAAAGGTCTTAACAGACTTTGCACCCTTGGCTAACCTGATTAATTTTTTTTCTAGCATAACAGCCATTATTTACATGAACTACTTTCTCTAAAGCACTCAAGAGAAAAAACAGGCTTCTATACACAAGCAGTTCCCTTAAGGAGAAAAACAGGGATTTACAAAAAGCTGAGTAAAGCCTAAGAGTATATGCACTTCCTCTTTGGTCATGTTTTTTAAAGTTCAAATTATAACAGTAGTATTGAGCAATATTGTTTAAAATTGAAACAGTCTTCGTTTGAATTGAGTAATTTATTTCTTTAGTGTAAGCAGCATTTCTTCATATTCCTGATCCATCAGAAATCTTTCTAATGTGTGATTCTGTGCTCAGAAACATTTTAAAATAACACAATCAATTATGTTATTAAAACTCTGTGCTGCCATTTTTACATTTTTAGATTAATACAATTTTTGAAGAAAAGCATTTGTTCGATATATGTGTCCTTGCTGTATTAAATTCAATTAATCTTTATTTGTATATTTGTAGAGCGCTTTTACAATGTAGATTGTGTCAAAGCAACTTTACATACAAGATTATAGTGAATTATTAATTATAATTCTGACTTCAACTGTGTATGTATATGCATAAATTGAAGTAAAAAACTTTATTGGCTGCAAACTTTGAAATGTTAGTGTATGCAAACTAAACGTGCAATGTGATTTGATAATAATTCTACATTTAAAAAAAGACAGTTTACTTGATGTCTATGGCATTTTTTCATATTTCTGATCCTTTAGATATCTTACTGATACATGATTTTGTGCTCAGAAACATTTTGAAATAAGATGATCAAATTTGCTATTAATAATCTGTGCTACCATTTTTCGTGAAAATTATAATGCTATTTTTTAAATATTAGATTAATGTAATGTTTAGGGAAATTGATTTGTGTATTTATGCATCTCTGCTGTAGTAAAATGAAAGTAAAAATAAAAAGTATAAATTAAAGTAAAACACTTTTAAAATGTTAGTAGTTGAGAACTTAACATTTGCAATGTTATTTGATCATTTTAAAACAAATTATGTTGTTAGTTTGCAAAAAAAAAAAAAAAGCACATCTGGCCCCATCCCACATAACCTATTTGCAGCATAATTCATAGGGGACAGTGTGAACATGGGTCATCACTGCAGCACTCATATCAGCAATCTCCACATATCTAAATATTTGATTTCCAGAAAACAACCTTAACCAGATGAACAGAACATCCACAGTCCAAATTTAAAAAATCATCAAAAATACAGCCTTTAAGATGTACTATAGAAAGCTAGTTAGGTTCACTTCAGTAACTTTTGTTGCTTAAAAGTTATAATTGCTTCAACACATATAGAACACACATGGCACTGTGAACCACTGCGAAAAACCATTATTAATAGGTCAAGATGCAACAGCAATCTCTTTTTATAAAATATTCTACACATAAGTCCATTTTTCCAATGGTAAAAATCAAACATAAAAATGTATCCTGCGAAAAATCAAAACTTCACTTACTCTAAAGGCTTTGTAGGATCAGTGCGTTACTCCTGTCGTTGTCTGTTGGACCCTGTTTTTGTTGTCTAAATAGGAACTTGTCTAGTTGTAGAACGTCTGAGAAGTGACATGCTATAATCAAGTGACTTTCTTCATTCGTCTTTGAGGTGTGAAATGGTTTAATGTTTTTTAAAATAATTTTTTTTTTTTGTTCCTTAAATGTAAATGTTTTGCAATGCATGACTGGATAAAAGCATAGGAGTGCCAGTCTGTTTTTCTGTAAACTATTTATGAGCCATACATGATAACAGAACACATTTTAGTGTTTATATGACTTAACAAATTATGATGTCATTAGGCATAATCAGTATAAGACTTAACACGTAAAGCACGCTCAATGTGCAGTCATCGTTGACGCTGTTAATGGGTGATAATAATAGCAGCTCAGATAACTAAAGTTTAACTGGAGTCTTTACTACACACCCATATAATTATGATCCGTCTCATTTGCATTTCTCACTCACCCAGGACCATGACGCCCTAAGGGATGAGGACTCATCTTGTTCACTGTTGTCCTCCTCAGTGCCAGTGGTTTCTGCTTCTGTTCTAGAATGGAGTCTCTTCATCACTGTTTACCTCAAGTCTTGCCTTCCATACTAATAATCTCTTTACCTGTGTCATTCTAAACATTATCTCAGGTGGCCCGCCTACCATGTCTGTCTCGATGACCTTCTTGGATACAAATATAAACTATTGTAACCTTTCTGACGCTTCCTAAACTGGAATAACAGAAGCTGTATTTCAGTGTCGTCAAATCGCGTAATGTTAGAAGTAATCTTGACTAATTAACCAATGCATGACAACAACCCACTTTCTCTAGCCAATGAGGCAGGAGTAGGGGGTCAGCAGTTCTGTAACAGATAAGACTCGTTTCCGGCGAGGGGCCGGTGGGGTTGACCACTGATAAGAGAGCTGGAAGAAAACAGTAGTTGTATTTCACTCGTCTGCGCAATCACATGAGGAGAACGTCCTACAAGCTGATTCTGATAAAAATTCAGGTTACTTTAGTTAATGATTTAACTCAGCAGATCCTCTACAGAGGCATAATAACTCAATAGTGACATTTAGCTTATACAGTACCAGTTATGAGTCTTACTGATATTTAAAGTAATCTCATGCTATATAATGAGCAATATTTAATTCACTGAACAACATTGTAAAACTCGCATTGTTTTTTTTCTTCAAAAATCATTCAATTAAATATAAGAACTGAGCAATTCCGGTGTTATAGATGAGACTGCTTGTTTTCCAAAACTACTAAAACTACTAACCATAGAGTTATAGGATCAGAAAAATATCATTCTGTAAATATTTTTTAGATTTTAAATAAGGAAAATAAACGTGTTAACGATGTGACCAAAAAGTCTGCGAGTTAACAGTAAACAGTATACTTTGTAGAAATGCTGCTAATTAAACGGCACAACCCAAAAGAAATAATGCCAATTAAAAAGATAAGAGTTGGCTCACTATAGAAAAAAAATATATTTTTTTTTACATTTTTACATTTATGATGAAAAATCGTTATGAAATTGCCACTTTTGTGACTTTGGTAAATCAAATATAATTGTTGGAAAACATTGACAGAAACATTTTTGAGTAGTTTTACAGTAAAATACAAATCTACACAAAAAAAACAAAAACTAGAAAGAATTTTGCTATTTTGGTGAAAACATGGAATTGCTCAAATAGATTTTTTTTATGTTACAAGTACATGTGTTCTCTTTAAAATTATAGTTTGGATAGATTGCTAATAACAAGGATCATTTTAATACAAAAAATAAATAACTGTGTTATTATTATTATTATTATAATTATTATTGTGATGCCTTGGCGCTAAGTCATCTTTTCATTACTGTTTAGAAAACAGGGCTCATGAAGATTACCAATGCATTTGAATGATTAGCTCAGTGTTGATTGTTAGTTTGCAAGTGTGTGAAAGGAAGTTAAAAAGTATTAGCTAAAAATAATGATTTTATGACAAATCAACTAGAATGTAACAAAACAAGTTTTGCAATACATAAAAACTGATATGGCAGAGACGTACACTACCGGTCAAAAGTTTGGGGTCAGTAGGATTTTTAAATATTTTAAAATAAGCTTCTCCTCCTCACCAAGGCTGTATTTATCTAATAAAAAATACAGTACAAACTGTAAAATTGTGTTATTTCACTATAAAATAACTGTTCAAAAGTAGTTTGTTATTTAATATTTTATTCCAGTGATTTTAAAGATGAATTTTTAGCTTCATTCCTCCAGTCTTTAGAGTCACATGATCCTTCAGAAATCAATCTAATATAAATATTATTATGTTTAATATTAATAATGGTAATAGTAATAAAAGCAATAATGGCTGAAGTAATAATTTGAAACTACATACAATAAGAATAAATCAATTATTTATAATCTAATTTTTTAATAAAAATGGAACAATAAAAAAAATACATTACATTTAATAAATGCCACCTTGATGAACAGAAAAAAAAAAACACATGAAAAAAACATGAAAAACAAAAAACCGTTTGACTGGTAGTGTATCTTACATCCTACATAGTCTGAACCGTGTGTTTCCAATTTGCTATTGAAGTTTTAAAATACAATAAAGCACTTAAAGCAAGATGTCCAAAGGTTTGTATGTTCATCTGTTCTGTTTAACAGTCACAAACTAAACCCAGAGTTGAAGCAAATTACTCTGTGTGGCTAAGCTCTCTCTAGGAACGCCTCTAATTACAGAGGGCACGTGTATTTGTCAGGTACATGTTATCAGTCCTCTGTTCATAATGAAAATATCAGGTGTAGAACAAAATGCCTGTTATTTGCCATGAAAAAAGAAAAAGTAGCAAAGGCTGTTGTCCTTTAATGCAAACATGTAACTAACAGTTCCCCTCTTGTTAGTAACTATTCAATTCAATTCATATTTATTTATATATCACTTTTATAATGTAGACTGTGTCAAAGCGGCGTAACAGAAGTTCTAGTAAATAATTATAAAGCGATTATGAATAAAGTAATTATGAAGTGATTTACAAAAACATCCAAAATCCTGCAACAACCTAAGGCTACTCGGTGGGGATATTAAAAGTATAACTATGCTTTGCTACTCACACAAAGGAAGTTACTTTCAAATCAGGGCAAAACTATTAGCCCATCTGTGAAATATGTATTCTTTTTCAAATATTTCCCATATGATATTTAATTGAGCAAGACAATGTTCACAGCATTTTCAAAAAAAAAAATCTTCTAAAGGAAGTCTTATTTGTTTTAATTTGGGTAGCATAAACACAGTTTTTAAAAAAACATTTTTGGGTAAATAAATATTATTATCCCCCTCAAGCAATTTGTTTTCAATTGGCCACAGAACAAACCACTGTTATAAAATGACTTGCCTTATTACCTTTATATGCCTATTTAACCTAATTTACAGACTTGCGTATATAACTGCACTTAAGCTGAATAACAATATCTACTAAATATTATGTACTGTTATCATGGCAAAGAAAAAAGAATCCAGTTATTAGAAGTTAGCTATTGAAACTATTATATTTAGTAATTGGTTGAAAAAGGCTCCTCTCCATTAAACAGAACCAAAAATATAATAGAATTAAACTTTAACAGTATGGCTAATAATTCTGTCTACAACTGTATGATTAAATTTGGAATCCAGTTACCAAAACCAGAATTAATTACAACACAAATTATAAACAAACTGGTGATTTTTAATAAATAAGTCAAAAGCAGTACTGTATGCCTAATCAAATCACTCAACCACACTAGAAAATAATTTTTAAAAAGGGTTTCATATGCAACACATACTGCATTACATGTGGTGTTTTTCGGAATCTGTTGTCCCACTATATGAACACATTAATAAATCATTAACATGAGTGGTTATGAAATGAGTTTCACTTCACTAGCATTATACCATTTTATGTGAGAAAAACTAATGTCATATGTATAGTTTAGAAAAAAACAAAAATAATTCTCTAAATTATTTTGGTTTAACTTAAAATTATATAAAAAATAAGTAAAAACAACAATAACTACACAATTCTTTTTTCATATTTTAAATTTCTCATGAATAAAACTTCATTTGTAGAAAAAATACTTATTTTAAAAGTGATTATTTATATATTTTTAAAAATTTTTATTTTTACAAAATTTACATTAAAAAATA
Source organism: Danio rerio (assembly GCF_052040795.2). Classification (NCBI taxonomy): domain Eukaryota; kingdom Metazoa; phylum Chordata; class Actinopteri; order Cypriniformes; family Danionidae; genus Danio; species Danio rerio. The sequence continues at coordinate 34,311,878 of NC_141022.1, read as the reverse complement.
TTTCAACTAATTAGACATACATTTGTTTTAACAATTGAAATGCAAAAAAAAAGAAAGGTTGAACGAAAAACCTAGCAAAAGAAAGACCAAACGAAAGACCAACAAAAGAAAGACCAAATGAAAGACCTAACGAAAGAAAGACAGAACGAATGAACAAAAGGAAAACAGAACGAAAGAAAGAAACAATAATATCAAAAGTAATAAAGACCGAACAAAAGAAAGACCAAACGGAAGAAATACTGAACAAAGGAAAGAAAGACCAAACAAACAAAAGGGAGTCCGAAAAAAAAATTAAGAAACAATAATAGTGAAAGTAAGAAAAATGGAACGAAAGAAAGACAGAACAAAAGAAATACTGAACGAAAGAAAGACAGAACAAACAAACAAAAGAAAGACCGAACGAAAGAAAGAACGAACGGAAGAAATACTGAACAAAGGAAAGAAAGACCAAACAAACAAAAAAAAGTCAGAACAAAAGAAAAACAATAATACCTAAAGTAAGAAAGACGGAACGAAGATGGAACGAAAGATTGACAGAACAAACGAACAAAAGGAAGACAGAACGAAAGAAAAAAACAATAATAGTGAAAGTAAGAAAGACCGAACGGAAGAAAGACTTAACGAAAACAAGAAAAACTGAAAAAACGAAAGAAGACCGAACGAAAGTTCACAGGGCCCCACAAAGGTGGCAGGTTATACCCCAAAATGGAACCAGGGTTGAAAAGGTGAAGTCAGGTTATAAAACTGAAAACTTTTTTGAATCAATTCTGACCTTGAAAAGCACACCTTCGCAGAATTAACACAAATGGTTGGTACACTGAATTTACAAAATGGTTTAACCGCCTGATTTGCTTGACATTTTTTGCTTGACATTTTGCTGTGTCGTCCACTTGCATAACATAAAAAGGTAATTGAGTTCAGTTACAAAAGACAAACAAGTCAGCAAAAATAATCACAAGCATTCTCTCCTGCTGAACAAAATCTAGACGTATAAACAAAGAAAGCCAATACAATTTAGAAATGCCTATATTACAGCTCCTCAAATGTGGTCTCCTCAAATGTTGCTCAAGGTTTAATTTTTCAATTCTTTGACATTGAGAGGTAAACAACATGACTTGTCATTCAGGAGAGACACAAAGCATAGAGTATGTGTGAACAACAATGTCATAACAAGATATAGCCAGAAGCCATGTATTAAATAACAGAAAGTTATATCGGGTAACACAGTAGTAGAAAACAAAGTTAAAACAGTGACTTGCATTTAACGGCTCGACAATACTCGTTTAAAAGCAAAAGTGCTGCTCACAGTTGTAAACAAGTTCAGACAAGTTTGAGTACAGCTGTCTTTATCAGCACTAATGCTCACTAATACCACATGAGCCTGCGATTGCTTAACAGCCCTGGCTGTTTGTATGTCAAATTATCACAGAAAAATTGTTTATCTGATAGAAATTAAGTGACTAGTTTTGTAATTAGTCTTATTAAAAATACAAAATCATCGAAATCGCACACACACTAACGTTAATGCTCTCTGTGTGTCAAACTCCTGTCGGTCAGTGCAATGACATAATGCTGTTGTTTAGTAAAATTGCAGTCTTCTACATCCACACAACATCTCTCATCGGCATACAAGTGATGTTTGTATCTAAATGTAGCATTAGCTAGCTTCAAACGAACAAATAACCAAATTGAAGGCATGTCATGTTAGGTTTTAACGTTAATATGATACAGGGGATGATCCTGTCACAGCATCAGCATTCTGGTTAGCTCGACTAGCCGACGGGCTAAATGACACTTGCACCTATATGCTGTCAAAGCACAACGCGCTTCAGCTTTAAAATAAACATTACACACATTTACGTTGTATATTAGCCTAAAATAGTTAACGTTAACTAGGAAACGTCACGAGTAATGTTTACCTTTCAGTTGCTGCTGTTGTTGAGATACTGGACGTTTTGTCGCCGTCTGCTTGTCCGCGCCGACGTTATTCATTCATTTCAACAAGCAGCGAGTATTTACAGCTCTCCATGTCTGCCGGATCCCTCCTGATGTTTTGGTGTATCATAACACTGAGTATTTTTTTTCGGAGGGTCACTTCTACGGTACAACCACCGCGAACCGGTCAGGCAGCGGCTCACACACACAGCGGCGGCGGTTGGCCGTGACGTGACGCGACGCAGGCAGGCACTTCAAAAAGAGGCCTCTCACGTGACCCGCCAAAGCAGAATTTCCCCTGGCTAAAAATCACCAGATCAACCTCCTCAACCACTTCCTTCTAGAAGGTTGTTTGTGATTATGCTTGCTCCGTACCTATTCAGTCGACAAGCGGTTTCATTTTCATTATCATGCTCTCTTATCATGCATAAATATGATGTAAACTAATTTGAAACGGTGCAGGTCCTTACAATTACAGGACTGGCAGGTTTAAAGGCATACACACTTTTCGCATTATAACTGGTTAATTTTATTGCATAGCACTGACTATGATCTGTATATCAGCTATGACCACAAAGCAACAAAAGCGTCTTGACTCAATAGCATTTGCATTTGCTTATCTGAAGGACCTACACAGATTAAACTGTCTTGCTGCTTACTGTATTATATTCAAACCTTACACATATTAACACATAAAATGCATTAAGCAAGATATATCAGCAGACATATAACAATAAATCATAAAACTACAAATGAGAGTATCCAGATATATATTTTTTACAGAGAAAGGATTTACCAAATCACATTGGCTATAGCAACCTTTACCCAACTTTAAATTTCTGTTGTCTACAGCTGAAAGACAATTTGATTTTAATCATATGATACACTGTCTCACAAAACAGTATATTCACACTGACAATCAGTTTTAATTAAACCATGACAACAGTTGAGATACATGCTATTTTCACACTAATGTTCCAGTTTTGCTTAAAAATAAAGCAACAACCAAAGCTTTTTAATTCAAAACATTAATTTTGCTATACTCAAGTGTTTTTAATACGTTTTAATAACACAAAGCAACAAGATGCACATCTTCAGTTGCTAAAATGCTTTTCACAAATGTTTTTCACACATTAATGGTTTCAGGATTAAGAAATTATCATATTTCATTAGTTTTATAAATTAGAAATTTAAGCTGCATGTACTGGTAATTCAATTTGAGGTTATCCACTTGAGTATTTTCTTTTTTTTCAGGTTTATACATTAGCCTAGGTTAGCAGTTTAAAAGTATATGTTTGCTACCACAATCTGGGATTGATACTTCTAGAGAAACTTTTAAATGTTGGCAACCTCCAATCAACATCCACATGCCTTTACTAAAATTAAAAAAAAAAAAAGATTTATCTTGGTGTATTTCTGACATCCATTTCACCATCATCAAGACCTTAATTCATCTTCAGAACCAAAATGAAAATATTTAGTCAAATTCAAAGAGCTTTCTGCCTGTTCACTGAAAGTCTATCACTCATATAGATAACATTACAAAATATTGTAAAGCATCAGAAGTTTGAATGACAACTTTAAACAGAAGAACAGAAATCTCTCAGCCATCACAAATGATTCCTCAAGAGTCTCACGGGTTTGCAATTACAGTGAGTGAATGATTACAGAACTTACATTTTGTGGCGAGCTAACCCTTTAAGTTTATCATAGTGTGAAAAGCCTAGAAACAAAACCTGCATAACTTGCCCATATCTTTCATCCAAATAGCTGCAGTTACTTTTTAAATCACAAATACACTGGCAGCATACAACACTGCACTGTGGGTAGACATGCTTTGAATTAAAATGCTTTGGAAGGTGTACTGGTCATCTGTTAAACCCCTCTCTCCATTTGTGCGTGGCTTTACTCCTTCTTCTCGGCTTCATCCTCTGGGATGTAGACACTGACAGTAAACTCTGCCGCTTCTGTGCCGTACTTGTTCTTCACCAGCAGGGCGTATTTCCCTGAGTCGGTTGTGGTGACAGCAGCGATGGTGATGCTGGCAAACTTGCTGTGCTCATACTTCAGCGTGTGGTGCTCATCACACACCAGCGGTTTTTCATTCTTGATCCAGCTGACCTCAGGAGCAGGATCACCCCATACGTTGCCAGTGAGGTTGAGGGACTAAAAAGGGTGAGGTGAAATCAAACGTGAGACCACATTCCTGATAGACTCATGGTGCAGTGAGAGATTTCTAAGAAACACAGTTGGAAATATTAACAGTAAAAAAAAAACAAGAAAAAGATCAAAGAAGAAAAATAAGGGTTCACAAAAGGCCCTTCCAGAAATTTGCTAGTGAATCGTCACCTTTAGGCAGGAAATTTATTGTTTAGGGTCATGAGGCCCATACTGGAAAGTTCTCATGATTCATTTTAAAGTTTAATAAAGACATAGAATTTGAGTTAATGATTGAACATGACGGTATAAACACTGGTTCGATCCCAGCTCAGTGTGGTTTGGGTGTAACCTCACTCCTATCCCGGACGAGCCCCCACATGTAACCCACCGGTCCTATTGCACCTAACCTGTTCTGAGCTGAAATCGAACTGGCGATTCCTTGGCATGGGAGTCCTAACAAGGTTAAGACCATGGAAGACCATGGCCTCTAGCATCTTTCCCTTGAGCAACCTTTTCAGGTCAGAGAAGAGGATTTTACCTGCATAGCACTTTGCTAGCTGTATTGCGTTACACAGTATATCACATTATTTTGTTCTGAAATATTGAATGTGTCCTCGTTGCAGCCTGTAGCACAATGATGTACTGGACCAGGCCCAATAGTTTGCATGTTCTCTCCGTGTTAGTGTGGGTTTCCTCCGGGTGCTCCGGTTTCCCCAACAAGTCCAAAGACATGCAGTAATAGGTGAATTGGATTGGCTAAATTGTCCGTAGTGTATGTGTGTGAATGAGTGTGTATGGATGTTTCCCAGTGATGGGTTGCAACTGGAAGGGCATCCCCTGATTAAAACATATGGTGGATAAGTTGGCGGTTCATTTCGCTGTGGCGACCCCAGATTAATAAAGGGACTAAGCCGAAAAGAAAATGAATGAATGAATGAATAAAATACCTATTACATTGTATTATTAACTTCTATATCTACCCTAAACCCAAGCATCACAGTAGCATGGGCATTACAATGTCCACTACGTATTGGACCTGGTCCAGTAAGTCATTGTGCTACAGACTCCAGCAAGGACATTATGGAAATATTATCTTTTTCTCTTATGCATTCCAATTTCATGGGTTAGAAATGCATTTATTAGCAGATATAACACTGTAGGGCTCAAAGAAGAGAAGGAATATGTTATAAAGTTAAGTCCAATGAGGAAATGCATGTTTAACGCTTTATTATTAAATGTATTTTTTTTAGAAATATTATATTCATTTTGTTGCTGTTTACCATTGTCATGGTAACATTCAGGGTAAGAATAAAGAGGAAATAAATAACATTTCTTTGCATTGCACTCAGTTCATTTAAAATGAGTTCATTATCACATGCAAGTGCAGTTCCCTCGAAAGGCCTACTTCAAGAGCCCTTTCAAGCCCTTTGAAGTGAGTAGGGCATAGGGATGCTCAGTTCCATTTGGAATTTGCCCCCAGTAATAATCATTCCAATTTAAAATGTTCAAAATCAATCATGCTCAACATTATCAAGGTGTCTGCAAGCAGATTGGGAGTTCTGAGATGTGATTCGTCAATGCCTCGAATGACCAAATAGTCTGGGTTGAACTTGGGATCTGACCGAGGTCCTGCACAAGAATTGGGGATAAATTGGCCTTAAATTTCTATAGTGTCTGTCTACTACTCTAGTGGCTTTAGCTGAAACGTGGAGAGGGGTCTGGATGCAGACCTGGTGCCCCACACCTTAACACCTTAACACGTTAACCCCACACCTAACCCTCGACACTAGATCCATTGAATGCATTGTGTCTGAAGTTGCATCACTGAGATATGAAGTCTCAGCTTGCGTCATCAAGGTTGCATCTAGATAGTATTGGAAATGTGAGCAGCATTGGTTGCTTTTGTGCTATCAGCTATAGTAACAGGACAGTTTAAAGAGTCATTGTTTGTTATACATGTCAACCGTAAGTCATTGCCTGTAATGCATAACATATCCATGAACTTGTTTGGGGCAGAGCAATTACATAGACATGTTTATTTGGGTGTGGATTTTAAATATTAACAGCTTTTGTCAGAAATCACACTCTGCACCTCTAAGAAAAGAGCACATATGAGACATAATAATAAACATATGAGTCATAATAATAATACCTTGCCCTCCTGAATGGTGACAACATCTGGCAGGCCACCCACAACACGTGCCCGGTCTAATAATACACAAACCATTTAATAATTAGCCATTTCCAGAAACTTCAATATAAGGAAGAAGGTACTTGCTTCCTATAAAAGCTGCTCAAAATATTCAGGCATACATTATTAATTATGGAATTGAATCAAAACATGTTTTGAGGTGCCAATTATGGTCACAGGTTCTACTGAGATTTGTTGTTAATGTTAGAATTTGCGACCATAATAGCTTTTGGAAGATGCACACCAGATTGAATTTCAGATTGCAGCCATTGTGAATCTGTTTACTTTGTGATAGCACTATAATAATAGCAAAGACAATCACTTACTTCTCTCTGCTATGGCCGCCGCCCTGAGGAAGGAAAGACAGACAAACATGGGTTATTTGGGTCTTTAAATAGTAATGGTGACTGCTAAGGTGATGCATTCTTCTTGCACTTTTCAATATCAGGAAATGCCTCACTGTAAGCCCACAGTGACACACTCACGGGTAGTCTATTTTAGTATTGTTGTGACAGCTTATGCAAGAGGGTCTTGACCAGGGAATAGCAGCAAAAAAAAAAAAAAAAAAAAAACTTGTCACATTAATAGAATATGATGATTTTCATTAGATCAAACTTACTTCAGCCTTTTGAATTCTTCAAATGCTTCCTCCCATACTACACAAATAGAAATAAACAAGTGAAAAACATACAGATATAAATGTAATGGCAGATGTTTAACTAAAAGACCACAGTGGTCTCAAATCTTATGTAGTAGCTCTAAAAATATAAAAGGAGGAGAGATGACTGTAAATGACGAGAGAGGATCAGGCCTGGCACGTTATGTTTAGTTTCAGTTTCTGTTTAGGCAGCAGTCATCAACGATAGGCTGTCACCACTGTTTGTTTTTTATTTACTTTGTTGATTAAAGTGTTTAAATGTTCACCGGTTTCCCGCCTTCTTCCTCCCAGGCTTATGCACCAATGTAACAAAGTACAAATCTCACTGTTCAAGGGAAGAAGGAGGTGGTAAAACCAGAGAATGTTCAAACAAGTTAATAAAGCAAACAAAACAAAACTAATGGGTGCAGCAGCCTCTCATGGATGACAGCCATCAAAGTGAAGGCAAAACCAAGTATAAAATGTCCCAGGCCTGGTCCCCTCCCGTCTTCCACCATTTTCTCTCCTCCTGCTATGTTTCCAGAGCTCCTTCATGAAACTTAAAATCCGATGTGGCACACAGGTCACACACTTAACATTATCACACTCATAGCACCACACTAGAATCACAGCAGAGCTGTTATACAGCCATAATGGCAGAGCTACCTGTGCAATATTGCTTATCTATCTGTCCATCTATCTATCTCATCCATCCATCCATTCATCCATCCATCCATCCATATATCTACTAGGGATGTCCGATAAGGTTTTTTTGCCCTTGAGTCCAAGTCCGAGTCATTTGATTTTGAGTATCTACTGATACTGAAACCTGATCCGATACTTCTATAATACATAAAATAAAAAATAAAGAACATTTTTTGCTCTTCTTTATTTTTTATCTACCTTATTTTAACATTCAACAACTCTGTTAACAAACAGAGCTCTTCTGTGAGGTAGTTTGAGCAATCAAGCAATAAATAACATAAATTCTTAACTTCTGGACTTTAGTGCAACAGTAAATATAAAAAAAATCTAACATATAAATATATATACAGTTGAAGTCAGAATTATTAGTCCCTTTTTAAATATTTTTTTCTTTTTTAAATATTTACCAAATTATGTTTAACAGAGCAAAGAAATTTTCACAGTGTGTCTGATAATATTTTTTCTTCTGGAGAAAATCTTATTTGTTTTATATCAGCTAAAATAAAAGCTGTTTTAAATTTTTAATAAATGATTTTAAGGTCAAAATTATTAGCCCCTTTTAAGCTATTTTTTTTTCTTGTTAGTCTACAGAACAAACCACCATTATACTATAACTTGCCTAATTACCCTAACCTGCCTAGTTAACCTAATTAACCTAGATAAGCCTTTAAATGTCACTTTAAGCTGTACAGAAGTGTCTTGAAAAATATCTAGTAAAATATTATTTACTGTCATCATGGGAAAGATAAAATAAATCAGTTATTAGAGATGAGTTATTAAAACTATTATGTTTAGAAATGTGTTGAAAAAAATCTTCTCTGTTTAACAGAAATTGGGGAAAACATAAAAAGGGGGCTAATAATTCAGTGGGGCTAATAATTCTGACTTCAACTCTATATGGTCCCAACGTATTTCCTGTTTCACATTTTAAATTTCTATAGCTTCTAAGAATCCAAAAAGAGACACATATTGATAAGTAATGTTATAATAGCTGTTTTACCATTAAGTTATGCTTGAATTGCCTCTTGTTACAGTTATGAAATAGTTTGATAACAAGCAGGAAATATTCATTGGGCCAATAACATGATCATATTGAAATGGTCTATTGAATTGTCAGTTGTACTGGATAAGAATATACTGGACTAATTATGTATAGGTTTGAGTATTACGTTAATCTTTGTTTTCTTTGATAAAAATTATCAAGACCAACAACAAGTTCCATATTGTAAATAAAAATATGTTCATTTACAGCATTTAAAATGTGAACTGGACAAAAACAGTTTTTCCTAACTATTTTTTCTGTTTGGTCATGAGGACAGTACATCATATTTCATTAGTTATTTTACAAGATACAAGTATTCAGCATGGAGTGCAATTTAAAGGCTTATGCTAGGGTAATTAGGTTATATGCAAGTTAGGTTAATTAGGCAAGTCATTGGACAGCAGTGGATTGCTCTGTAGCCAATCAGAAAAAAAATCTTATTAGTGAACTTAGTGTATTTTAATTCCTACCTAACAAAAGAAAATAAGGCTTTCACAAGAATAAATATAGAATAGGATATTTTTTTTACATTTTTCTTGCTCTGATAAACATTACTTGAGATATATTTTTCAAAAAGACTACAAATTTCACAAGAGAGCTAAAGATTTTGCCCTTGTATTTATTAAAATAAATCTATAAATATAAATCAATAATAATTTAAAGTTGTCTTGACAGAAGTTCCCTACATCCTCTAATCAATACAGCAGT
>NC_141022.1:33987500-33997500 GCF_052040795.2 Danio rerio | reverse complement strand
ATGTTTTATTCTACAGTATATAAACATTTTCCCAGAGATGAGTTGCGGCTGGAAGGGCATCGTAAAAAAATTGCTGGATAAGTTGGTGGTTCATTCCGCTGTGGCGACCCCGAATTATTAAAGGGACTAAGCCAACAAGAAAATGAATAAAAGAATGAATGAATATAGACGTTTTTCAACTTTGGAAATCAGTGCTTATTCCTTTCTTTCTATTTTTCATATTGTTACTACATTTTTTCAAAAATGTTTTGAAGATGCCACCTTTAAAACTCAGTCACCTGGGGCCTCATGTATGAAGACTTGCGTGGAAATCTTACTAAAACATTGCGTACGCACAAAGCTGTAAATGTGCGTACGCAGAAAAAATTTCAGATGTATGAAACACTGCGTACGCCGAATCTCACGCATATTCTTTTGTACATCTGAATGAACGTGAAACTGAGCGCAACATGCACGAGCACAAAACCCCTCCCTGCCTCCTCCCCCGTATGAATATGCTAATGACTATGCTAATGGAAAAACCCAACGAAAAAGCAATGTCAAAAGCAAGCAAAAAGAGAAACTTTGAACAGAATGTGAATTGGAGGTGCTGCTTTCGGAGGTAGACCGGAGAAAAGCGGTGTTATTTGCAAGTTTGTTCTCCAGAATTAACAACAAAAGAAAAAAATAGAGTGGGAGAGTTTAGCTGATGCGGTTAACACAGTTGGGTCTGAACATTGCACTGAGTGCATTAAAAAAAGAAATAGTGTGGTTTATATGTGTAAAATGTTGCATGACGCTTAACAGTTTCAATGGCGCTACTCGTAAGACGCTTGTGATCATGAATTGATACGTTCGAGCATGATCTCGGCTCGAATCCAGCGTTTGATGAACTCTTTCTTGTTTTTTCCCCCGCTACATATCAGATTTTGCCAACTATTTATCACGAGAAAGACAAGTAGGAATCATCAATAAGTTCATATCAATAAGCATCATATTTTATTTGCACATTTATTGAATGGAAATGTTTCTGATTCACGCATGCAAATTCATCTTCAGAAAGTGTCTTTATAGCAATGTGCGTGCAGTAGATCGCTCAGATTACATTGGGAAAACAGGCGACTACTGCAAATTGTGCTTTAATGTTTAGCTGGTCAAATGTATGGTATGGAAACCTTTTATACCTGCTGAACCCGTCTCATACAGCTGCCATTGCAAGGCTCAGACACTTTGTAGAGAGGAATTTAACACAACTGCCTCTAGGAGTCGCCAATGGAAATAAAACAGACACGCACAAAAAATGTGCGTACGCCTGCCAGAAAGCTGCCGTGAAGCTGCGCACTTTCCCACGTTCAGTTCATTGTTAGTAAATCCAAACGTGAGCGATTCTGAGCGTGAAACCTGGCGTACGCAAAGTTTTTGTGCGTACGCAGCGTTGATACATGAGGCCCCTGGGCTCTTCTAGAAGGGGCAGGGTTAAGGACATAGGCAGTAAGAAGACCAATGAGAAACCTTCCCATCTGCCTGTGCACCAGGGGCATCTGTGCTCAGACAATCCCTCTCCACTCTTAAAGGATATTAAGCATATTAAGGGTGTCTGCTGCACTGGCTGACTCACTCTAAGTGTCTCCCCGTACAGTACAGGGAACACGGAGCGTATTGATTTAGCAGGCAATCTGTCAGGCTTTAGAGGTGATGAAAGCTTCTTGTGCTGCCCAAGTTCAGTTATAAGCCAGGACTGTTTGACTTTAGCCTAACAGTGTAGACCTAAACCCAGTCTGGTGACAGAGAGACAAGCATACTGTCTGCATTTCAATAACTAGGATGACCTAGAAGTTATTGTAAGAAAGAAGCTTTAGATAGCGAGGTTATGCTAAATGACGTATTTTGAAAGCATACTGTCTTGTTAGTAACATCTTCAAAATCTTTAGAAGAGGTTTAAAATATTGTATAACATATTTTGGTTCATACAGTGTATATTATATAGATTCCGTGTGTCCATGTAGTAATAACCCTCTCTACTCCAGTGTTGTGAATGCGATCTGCTGATCTACTGTAACAGATACGGCACAACATGATTTAGAAACAGCAGTGAACTCTTTGTTGCAGGTCAAAATGAAGCCATTTAATGCAAAACTAAATTCAGTTCACTACTGATTATTTAAACTAATGGGAACAAATAGTCTTGAAGAAAGTTTTTCCTGTTCTCATGAATGCGACACGCAGTTTGAATTGTGAATGAGTGAAGAATGACTGACGGCACAGTGGAGAGAAGTGCTGAAGTGAACATGAATTTAACCTCTTGAACATTCATCTGTGCTTCACATTAAACTATAGAATGGCTTCAGAACATTTGGGATAAAGTCTACTTGACAACTTTCTAGTGCCTTATAATACCTTCATGGCTTTTATTGGCTTTAAATTACACAGAATATAGCGCACACACAAGATCAGATTTGGATCGGTACCAGCTGGCCAATACCCGATCCAGCAAAAATATGTGGTATCAAACCAATATCCGATTCAAGTATAGGTATCGGTGTATCCCTAAAAAAGACACATGAAAATGGCAGTAAAATGCCAATCTTTAATTTATTTTTATCAGCTCTTGTTTTAATCATCTATTGTCAGTGTTTTTTAATTATTAATATTATTAATGTAATGTAATGTAATGTGTATTTATATAGCACATTTATTGTGTATGGCCATACACCCAAAGCTCTTCACAATCATGAAGGGGGTCTCTCCACACCACCACCAGTGTGCAGCATCCACTTGGATGACGCAATGGCAGCTACAGGACAACGGCGCTAGTGCGCTCACCACACACCAGCTATTGGTGGAGTGGAGAGACAGTGATAGAGCCAATTTGGTGGAAGGGGATGATTGGGAGGCCATTATCGTACGAGCCGATAGAGGGACTTTGGCCAGGACATTGAGGTTACACCCCCCTGCTCTTTCACGAGAGGGTGATATGGCTACTTTCCCTTATTAAGGGAAAGTTCACCTAAAAGTGTATATTTACTGATGTTATACTCCCCTTCAAGCGTTTACATTTTTTTATGACTTTTTGTTTTATGACTTTATAATTTTTCTATTAAACTTTTCTATTTTCGATTAATTGTTTGTAACCAGCAATCACTGACATCGATAGTAGGGACAAAAAATTGTATTAAATACTTTTAAATAATTTTGCGTTCAATAGAAGAAAGAAACTAAGGGTTTAGGGTTAGTAAATAATGACATAAATTACATTCTGGGTTAAAATATCACTTTAATAACATGTTTTTTAGAGTAAATGTCTAGTGTATGTCTTTTGACAGAATAACATTGCTGTCCATGCTAATAGAAGTTCACTACTAGAAAGCAACACATGCTCAATTTGCCTTGTGACAAAGCAGCCTTAGCCTAGCATAGCACAGATGTCAACTACTAGGCTCCCTATATGTGACATCACTCACTCTGCCAGACTAATGACCCAGCACATCCTCAGATGTACTTCAAATAATACTTTGTACTTTCAGAAAGTACACTTTACATAGGAAATGTGGGATTGATCCTGAAATTGCTCCAGCTAACTGATGTTGTCTTATACTGGGGTTAAACATTGCACGGTTTCATTAATCTTTTAATCCAAATTTGTCTGGGATCTCTTTTGGTAAAACCCTTAAAGTGGAGCTCATTTGAACCCAAGTGAGCTCATTTAAATTTACTATTATTCTTAAATTGTATGTGTAGTGTAACTGTAGTATTTGCCTTGTAATTGCTGCCATAACTATGAATTCCTTATTGTTAACAAAAATTTGATTCGATACAATTAACGATTCTAATCTCATGATTCAGAATTTAGTCATGATTTTTTAACAAAAAATTAGTTTGAAACAAATTTAAGGTGAAGAGCCCCCTTTTTTTCTGAAAAGCTGCACATTTTTTTTTTGCAAAATAGCATATTTTCTGCCATAAATAAATTGCTATTAAATAATAATAATAATAATAATAACAATATTATTAATAATAATAATAATAATACAAACTAAAGAAGACTCATTCATATAAACAAACTAAAACTGTCACTGTGCTGGGATTTGATCATTTTAAAAAAGAAATATCAGCATGTATGTTTTTTGCAATAAACGGAGGTCTTTGCACATTTACAATGTCCCCTGCTGAAAAAAAACTCTTTCACTGGGGACTGAGATGGCTAGTGTGGAGAGGAAATCCTTTCTTAAACCAGAGAGCAGTGTGTACAGACCTGGTCAATAGGCCCCCTGATCCAAGGGACTGGCCACTGGCATAAAAAAACTGATAATAAAATGACCAATTATATCGTTGGACAGACACAGGAGTTGAACATGATTATGAAGGTGAATAATTAATATTACTTGTATAATTAATCAGTATAAGTATCAGTTTGAAAGACTTAAGACAATATAATGTAAAAATGTAAATTGTAAAAAGAAAGTTGATTAGTGAAATGGTTGTGAAATTGCTTGCAAACTAATTGTTCAAAGGTTTCGTAAAATTGAACGTGATGCCATATCTTCTTAACGCTTTGGGTTATTCTCACCAAACTTGCTGTGTGTTATGAAAATTATGGTCTGAGGTTGCCTGCACAGTTTTGGTACAGCACCACCTAGTGGCCAGGAGATATAAAAAATGGCTATTTTTGAAAATATCTTGTGAGCCCTTGGGCCAAAATTAAAAGAATTGGTCTTATTACATTTGGAAGGGCATTCTGAGTGGATTGATATCCAATTTTCCCATGTTCGCCATTTTGGGTGTTGGCCATTTTGAATTTTGACCAAAAGCGACATATTTTATGAATGCATTAAGGTATTGTCACCAAAATTGGGATTCATCTTCAACTCCATGCACTGAAGGTGCTCAAAAAGATTTTTGACCTTGTGGCCAAAAATTATTTTAAAAAAATGCAAAAATGCTAATAACTTCTGCTGCATTGATCTTATTGTCACGTGACTGTTCTTAATAGATTCCTTGGAAGGTCATGCACACATTGATACCAAATACCAAAACTTTTACGTAATTCGACCAACTTTCTATCTGCCATTGTTATGCAAATTGAAACGCTACTTTTTCAAACTTCTCCTAAACCGTTGGTCCGATTTTCACTCAGGTCATTTTCAGACTGTGCTGAAAAAAGTTATCAAATTCATGTTAATAGGTGTAACGGTTTTTGTGTATTACACCAACAAATGTGCTGGCATGATGCCAAACAACATGTGAGGCTGTATCTCTGTATCTCACATCACAATGAACCATAGAAATTTGGTGGCAGCACCACCTATGAGTTGTAAACCATTCATTATTCATTAATAACAAAACTTACAAATTTAGTAATAACTTTTGACTGCATAAGATAATTTTGAAGAAATTTGGCTCAAATTATTCCTTGGTTGATGCTGAAAACACAGATACCCCATATGCCATAATTGTCAAAACTTTCTTTCCACCATTTTGAATTTGTTCAAAAAAGAACTTTTTAAAACTCCTCCTAGGCAATTGATCCAATTTTCACCAAATTTGAATCACATGATTTTCAGACCTTGTTGGTAAAAAGTTATCAATTTTGTGTAGATCGGCATTACAGTTGTTGTTTATTGCACCGACAAATTTGCTGGTACAATGCTAAACTGTATCTGAAGCTTTAACTGCAATGCTTATACATATTGACACAGAACTTCATGTGTATCATTGTCACCTCACACTGACTACGTCACATAAATTTGGTAACAGCGCCACCTACAAATCAAAAGTTATAAACCAGTAAATGATTCAAATTTTTATGTTTTTGCTTACATTTCCAGTTAAATGAACTTCAAATGTGTTCATAACTCATTGTTCAACTTGATTTTCTGCTCTAAAGAGCTTGCTGCTCATGGCCTCTGAACTGCTTTGTCATTGGGCCTCCGGATTGCTTGACCCCTCAATTGCTGCTTGCAGCTATATTTTTTATTTTGGTGTTTGTATGTTTTTTTTTTTCTCCAATACATATAACACCTTCCATATAAATAGCTTCTACATTTTTATAAGCTGCATTACCACAGTTAGTGTTGCTATATTAAATCTACTATAAATTTTCATGAGGCAGTTTCCAGATGAGAGCCATTTTGCGCTAGCCTGCTCTGCAGAAGTGTCTGGGGACTCATGTTTATACTGCTGTGATTTGTAGTGAGAGTATTTTACCTTCATGCCATTCATAGTAATACTGTGTAAAAGAGTGTTTGCCATCACAGAGCAGCTGTACAGCATCTGTGCTGCACCAGCCATTGCCCTCATATCCACTGACACAGATCTGCTGTAAGAAAAACGACCATGATTCAGCACTTCAACAGGGGCTCTCTCATTACGCCATTCTCTCTCTCTCTCTTTTGAGCTTTGGGATTGAAATGTATTCCTCTATGAGGGCTGTGAATCTCTCTTGATTTGTAGCATATTGTATGTCATTGCATGAAGAGTCTAGAAGCCCACACAGAATGGTTTCTGCTGTTCTCATGTCCTTGCTAAGCTGACTTTTTAAGGACCATGGGATGGCTTCTGTTGGAAAAACTACTGACATTTCAGTGTATTCCTCACAGAAAGACTTGAAAAACTATACTTTTATGATTCTTTTATAGGACGACTTAGTCATTTTGAAACTTGACATAAAATTGACGGATATCGTTCACATTTAGAATAAAGAAAGGAGTGAGCATGAACGTTTTAAAGTGCACCTATGATGGGAATCATCTTTTGTAAACTGTTTGAACAGAAGTGTATGTAGCTATTGTGTGTCCACAGTCATTTTGGGGTGATATAAAGACAAGAAGTTTCTTATTACGTTAAAATAGGATACTAATCCCTCCCATTGTGAGGCCGACCGCAACGTGATGTAGGAGTGCGGTTTCCCCACCCACCGAATTGACTGACAAACGCGTATTAACATGTCTCTGTAGTAATGCATTTGTGTAGTAATCAACAAGACAAGATGTGCGCAAGGCAACTGGGATTAAAAGATCTGTTCAACTCTCTGTGATCTTCAATCACCATTAAATGTGATCAAGAAATAGTTGTACAAGTGTAAAATGTTTATAAAACAGTGCATGTTTGTAATGAATTACAGCCATTTTACCATCTTTACTTTATCACAACAGCCGTATGTCAGTACAATTATAAAAGAAGACGCTTCAATTCCTGATTGTGGACATTAAATCAGGTTTATATTGTACATGAACATAACATATATAATATATAGATATTAATGTTTAATGTTTTTAATGTATTAATGTTTATTCTGTCACATTTGTGTGCAAAACTGTGCAAAGTTAAACGCGTGAGCTGTGTATGTATGTGTGTCTTGTCTGTGTGTGTGTGAAATTTGTAACAACATTGTGTGTGACTCATCGTTGCAACTCCACAACAAATACATCAAATAATCATTGGGAAAGTTCTTACTGTAGTATTTCTCACAAATGTTATGCGAGATCTGCTTCTTTCATGTGTGTCACTGTGCTGTTTATGTGATCCAGCCGAGGTGGATATTGAGGCACACTCATTCCACTGTGGCTTTTATTCCCGATCAATAAAGGGACTAACACAATGCTATACGAACCGTGCCCAGGCCCATTTCCCGGATCGTTTGAGAAGTGTGAGTGCTCTGAATTGGGGGTTCAGGTTCAGTTGGCCGGCCCTGGCAAGATTGGAAGAGAATTGTAATGTGAGTGCAAAGCATGCCTATGCCCAAAACTGAATAAGAGATGTGACTTTTAGGGACTGTTAATTGATTAATCATTCTTACTGTTCAATGAACACAAACTAACATAGATTATTAAAGACGCAAACCCCTCACTGCACGACAGCTGAATCTTCAGCAGACCTTCTAATTCTTGCAGCACAAGGAGTTTATGATTGTTAATGAGCATCAAAGGTGGCGGATCTGTTTGCCAAAATTTTTGACTGCGAGTCACTGTATCCCAAACAACTAAAATTATATAACTAAAGAAATCTCTAAACTGTAATGAAACAGAAATTTGAAATTTATCATAATTATCAATGTCCCCTGGTAGGAAAAAATCTATTTTTAGCCATATAGCACTGCCCTTTATGGAAATCAATGGATACTGGTTTCCAAAATTCTCAAAAAATTTAAGTTTTCACCCACTTTGGTATCACTTTTTTTTGGATGAACTATCTTTTAATCTTTACAGTGTCACCTCACGGCAAGACGGTCGCTGGTTTGAGTCCCAGCTGGGTCAGTTGGCATTTTGGTGTGAAGTTCTCACTGTGTTTGCGTGAGTTTCCTCTGGGTGCTCTGTTTTCTCCCACAGTCCAAAGACATACAGTATGGTAAAGGTGAATTAAATAAACTCACCGTAGTGTATGTGTGTGTGAATGAGTGTGCATGGGTGTTTCCCAGTAATGAGTTGTGGCTGGAAGGGCATCCAGTGTGTAAAACATGCTGGAATAGTTGGCAGTTGGGCTGCACAATTTATCGTTTCAGCATTGATATTGCAATGTAATCATTCACGACACACTAGTATAAGCAATGCTGAGTCTGGATTATAATTTTAAAACTGATCATTTTGCAAGTGTTTTTTGAGCCCTGTGACTGTGTAAGGGTTTTAAACGAATTTAGGCATAATAAGATGTACCGTTTGTAACTTAATAATAGTTAATAACAATTTATTTGATTGGATTGTTTATAAAACGAAGACTATGCTGTATTATTTTACATTTGACAAAATTATCATTACTAAAATTAATAAAAAAATTAAAAATTAATTACTGTATACCTGAATACATTTCGACTCTTCTGAAAACAATAAAATGCTGTTTATTTTATTAGCATATTTTTCCTTATTGAATTTCTCTATGCTTGTAGATTGTTTATTATATTTTATGCAATCCCCAACAAAATCTTCCTAATCAATCTAGAATTATCGATTTTTTACAAACATTTATTAAACTCGTCTAATTAAATTGTATTCATATTGTAATATATATAGCAAAAACAATTGTGATGTGAAATTTCGTGCAGCCCTGCTTGGCGGTTCATTCCACTGTGGCGACCCCTAATAAATAAGGCGCTAAGCTGAAGGAAAATGAATGAATGATGAATGATCTTTACAGTTTATGTTCCACAAAAGAAATGAAGTCAGAATTAGTCATTTTAGGGTAAGCTCTTGTAACCATTATGACGAATAAAAATGTGTTAAAAAAAGATTACTCCAATCTGTCTTGCTGAAAAGTTTCATGATTAATGACTCTCCATGTTACGTACAGTATTTCACATGCAGTAGGAGGACTATTTTAGTCACACTCATGTAGGGTTTAATGATGGGTGGCCTGGCTCTTACGGACGAGTGCATCAGCTCCACATTCATTAATGCAATCACGTGAAGCCCTTTCACATGCTCCGTCAGACAGCATGGCCCATACACACACAGCACTAAAGACATGGGAATGTAACTGGCCTCACCCCCCAAATACATTTGCAGATCTCCAGTTAGATAATTTCGACTGCAGTACAAGCTTGTATTGGAGTTTCAACACTTACTGTATCTATTTGGGATGAAGTTCTTCTTGTGTTATGTTTATTTTACATTAGCTGTGTATATAAATATATATATATATATATATAGATTTAGCTTGAAATAGCAGTCTGGATGGCATGTGTCTGTCTTTCTGTCTGTCTGTGATTGTGAGGCACTCATTGACCCCCAGTGGTTTGAGGACGGCCTCCTCCTCTCTCGCTCTCTTTCACTCTTTTCACATACGTTAGCAGTGAACAAAAGGCGCTCTCAGCTTTGTTCCAGCTTTTCATAGCACACTTTTACTCTTTCACACTAGAATCTCGGCTTTCTTTCTCCTGTGACAGTCTAAGGCAAACAGGCTGCAACAAAACATACACAAAACAACTTTTTGTAATATTGCAGTGTAGGCAGGTTTTTTTTGTTTTAATGCAGGCTCCAAAATACAAAATGGATAACACAGAATGGGTGATTTAACTTTTAGATACTCTTTG
>NC_141022.1:33880000-33985000 GCF_052040795.2 Danio rerio | reverse complement strand
TAGGATGAAAACGGTTCATGCTTGTTTGAAAAGCAGGTCGACTCACTCATTAAATGGGGGGTTCGTGTAAAAATGCCTTGTGGCTCATCTCTGTTGCTCACTCTCCGGGAGCCTGTCTCTGTCTAGTTATTGTTCATGGAAGAATCGGTGATGAATGGGTTTTAGGAGAACAACAGCGTGGCCCTATTAACATGTGGCGTTTTGTTTTCTTCTGCGATTTGTCACCCCCCGCACAAACATAGGCAGCCTCACCAAAATGAATCCTTACACACTCGCCGGAAGAAAATCAATAGAGTGATTTAGCAGCTGCTGTAAGGCTCCAAGGACAATGGGTGAGCATTTAGCCTCCTGATAGAGTTACGGGTAAGGCAGGAACGCTGTTTACCGTGCGCTGACGAAGCCGGTCAATGATTAGGGGTATGTGGCTCCACGTTCTTTTTCCTCAAGCCTTCATTTCCAGTCAATCCATAACCATCAAAACTACTGTTTGTGTGTTTCACCACAGAGATGATACTTCATTGATCAGTGAGTTATGTGATTCAGAGGGTGCACAAATAGATTTATGAACTTGATGGGGAAACAGTTTCATAAGGAGTTTATGGTCATCAATGTGTTTGTGTGATGATTTTCTGGTAACAAATTAATTTAAAAAGAACAACATTTATGTATATCAGGGGTGTCCAAACTCGGTCCTGGAGGGGCGGTGTCCTGGAGAGTTTATCTCCAACTTGCTTCAACACACCTGTTAAGAAGTTTCTAGTATATCTAGTAAGAGTTTGATTAGCTGGTTCAGGTGTGTTCAATTAGGGTTGGAGCTAAACTCTTCTGGACACCGGCCCTGCTGGACCGAGTTTGGACACCCCTGATAAATATTCGAGAACCAGACAGAACTGTAATATATTTTAGTTTATATTTAACAGTTTTGTCTGGTTCTCGAATCTGATTGGCTTATAGCTGTGCAATATTCTGCCATATCAGAACTCATACAGCCTTCTCACCCTTCTGTATTACTCCCCCTACATAGAGTGACAGCAGACCAATGGACTCACTACATTTTGAAAAATATTGCAGCTGTTTGACAACATAATGTACTTTTGCTACTTTTTAAGCAAGAATGTAGCTGTTTAGATTGCATCTTTGCAGTTTATTTTAAAATATTTGTAATTTCTGTGATACAGCGCTTAGGCATCCATCAGCCTGTAATACTGAGTAGAGCAAAGACGGTTGATGTTGTCCATCCACAGGAGACAGGGAAATACTGGGAAATGTCTCTAGACTGGTGGCATTTAATAATATAAATACAGTTGAAGTTAAAATTATTAGCCCCCCTGTTAATTTTCTCCCCAATTTTTTCAACACATTTCAAAACATTTTCAAAACTAATTTCTAATAACTGATTTATTTTCTCTTTGTCACGATGACAGTAAATAATATTTGACTAGATATTTTTCAAGACACTTCTATACAGCTGAAAGTGACATTTAAGGTTTAACTAGGTTAATTAAATAATTATGCAGGTTAGGGTAATTAGGCAAGTTATTGTATTATGATGGATTATTCTGTAGACTATCGAAAAAAAGTTAGCTTAAAGGGGCTAATAATTTTGTCCTTCAAATGTTTATAAATTTTTTTTAAAATGCTTTCATTCTATTTGAAATAAAACAAATAAGACTTTCTCCAGAAGAAAAAACATTATCAGACATACTGTGAAAATTTCCTTGCTCTGTTAAATATAATTTGAAATATATAAAAAAAAAAATCAAAGGGGGGCTAATATATATATATATATATATATATATATATATATATATATATATATATATATATATATATATATATATATATATATATATATATATATATATATATATATATAGAATTTAGAACTTGCATAGAAATATAATATACGGCAATACATGCAAATGACTTACATAAAAAATTCATATTTGATATGTCATATACGCTATAAATACTTTGAGAAACTGCAAAATGGCCGCTTTTATGTATTTGTTTTTTCAACCAATCTATTTTTGCAGTATTTTGAAATATATGTTGCATGTATTACATATATTTTATGTAAAATGTAAATATGAACTTGTATAACATATATGTAATTTAGTCTTTTTTTTATTTAACTGAATTTAAAATACTGTAGTTTTTTTCTTAATTTGTCATAAGAACTGACAACTTTATTGAAAAAATGTTTTCAAATAAAAAACAGCAGGATCGTGCAGTGTACTTTGTGACTATGTTTGGTCTTTGGTGCTGTTAAAACCACCACATCAAACCTGAAGCTCTTTTAAGAAATAATAGTAAATCACATTTTAAAATCGCAAATCCCAGTTTTGATCAGACAAATCGCAATTAATTTTTTTTCTCTAAATCATGCAGCCCTAATATAAAACAGCTTTTTAGTGTATATATTCGTACTGAACAAAGGATATGAACCAGAGGCTCTGTCTATGACATCATCACCATCGACCAGTGGTAGTTCAAATGTGTTTACCATTCAAAGCAAACTTTTCCATTAAAAAAACATACAGTCGTTTAATCTTCCTAGTCAAACATTTGAAGTAAAATAGGGCCCTTTTCTCTTTCCATGTGACATGCTTCTGTAAGCAAATCAATGTCCATGAAGAAATGGTTCACTGAATCTTAGCCATTGAACAAATTTGGGATGAATCGTGAGCTAGCCCCCGTCATGCCTCACCTCTCTGATGCTCTTGTGTCTGTTTTACCATAAAATCGGAAGCTTTTACAGAAGACCAGCACCCTATTAATGCCAAGCGTTTAAAAAGTATTCAGCAAGCATGTATATAGGTGCCCAGGTACTTGTGACCACAGCAAATAATTTAGCAGGTAGTAGGTGTAGGATTGTAGCATGAAAAATGAAAAACTGTTCAAAAACTATTCAAAAAAAGTTCAAATTGTGATTCTTTAAAGGGATACTTCAGCTAAAAATGAAAACTTTTACTCACAAGTGGTTCAAAACTTTTAGGAATTTCTTTTTTGTAAACAACAAAACATTAACTCAATTCATTCTTCAAAATATCTTCCTTTGTGTTCAAGAGAAGAAAGAAACTCGAGCAGATTTAGAACAAGTGGAGAATGAGCAAACAATGGCAAAATGTCAACACGATCTCACAGCAATTCGTAGCTTTTTGATTTAGTGGCTAATTTGTATGAATTTGAAGTAATTATGAACGAAACTGACAAATGTAAAATACGTATGTTTCCTCATGAGAACAGGCTGCAAAATGTTTATTTTTGTCTTTAAACTTTACATTGATGACGATGCATTTAAATCTACTCTGTCTTTACTCTTACAGTTCTGCAGATGAGAAGTTTCGCTGGAACAACCAAGGTAACTGAACTGTTTTCTTGCTTAATTGAAGATTTTGCTTGCACCTCAGCCTATCTTTTAAAAATCTGTGATCTGAAACCTTACAAGAAAGTGAATGTTGTATGAAGACACCTTCTGAAATGCGTTTTGACAGTTGTCATCATCTAGCAGCCCACGTGGTTAACCGTGCATGTCAGAGAGAAACATGTTGACTTTTGACTTTATTGATTGTGCTACAGCAAAACGTTAGCTAAAGATGACAACCTCTGCCTTCCAGAACATAAAACACAGAGGAGATTGAAGAGCAGCAGCAGTGCGGTGCATGAATGATTCATGAGCTTGCGGTCACGCCACACTCTTTAAAATACTGGGCTCTTGATGAAGCATCAAAACAAAACCAGATTAAGCATCTCATTTTCATGCATTGCTAGTTTGGAAAAAGAGAAAAAAGTATATTTATCAGAATTTTTTTTTTTTGAAAAGATGCATTGGTGGATATCACATTGTATATATTTCACAAATAATGTATGGATGCCGGTTCTTGGTGGTTTTTGTGCATGTTTATGGAGTCTGTTGTAACTAGTTTTAGTTTTGTTTAGCATAAGCAGCTACAGTACCTAATGTTGTGAGAAGGATAACATTAAATATATGTGTGTGTGTGTGTTTGTGTGTGTGTGCGTGTATGCGTGCATGCATGTGTGTGTGTGTGTGTACAGTATCTAGGTTATACAAGAAAAACCAGTAGTTTTTTTTTTTTTTCCTTGTGGGGACATTTATATTAACTAGAAATGTCTCATATGTGGTTGACAAGGTGGCTCAGTGTTTAGAACTGTCGCCTCACAGCAAGAAGCCTGCTGGTTTGAGAACTGCTTGATCAGTTGGCATTTCTGTGTGGAGTTTGCATGTTCTCCCCGTGTTGGCGTGGGTTTCCTCCGGGTACTCCGGTTTCCCCCACAGTCCAAAGACATGTGGTACAGGTGAATTGAATAAACTATATTGTCCATAGTGTATGTGTGTGAATGAGTGTTTATGGCTGTTCCCTAGTACTGGATTGCAGCTGGAAGGGCATCCGCTGCATAAAACATATGCTGGATAAGTTGGCGTTTCAGTTCAATGTGGCGTCCTCTAATGAATAAAGGGACTAAGCCAAAGGAAATTGAATGAATAAATGTCTCAAATGTGCTGTTATGATTATTGATCTGGTCTTAAAAGAACATTGCCGATTGTACAGGTTTTGTTTGTTATAGAAACATGATTTGAATTAGAAACTGTAGATTTATAAGTGTAAAACATTATATATATATATATATATATATATATATATATATATATATATATATATATATATATATATATATATATATTGTATATTGTGTATGTATATATATATAAATGGCATTGTTTATTTTATGACAAACCTCTAATGGAACACTTCACTTTTAAAAAACAAATAAACTGAGGTTAAATAATTCCACATTTTTAAATCCATTCTGTGAATTAAAGGAATTCCTTAGTATTATTTGTTCTTACTATTAGCACCAAAGGCTTTCCATGTTAGAAGGTCTTGCTTTATGTTCAATGGTATAAAGAAATTCATCAAAGTTTAAAATTATTTGAGTGTGAGTAAATGGTGAGGTCATTGTTGGGCGAACTACTCTTGTATCTCTTTAAAGGGGACCTATTATGCAAAAATCACTTTTATAAGGAGTTTAAGCATGTTTTTTGTGACAACATTTTTTAAATACAGCCAGTTTCTCTAATCAATATTTTTTTTATGATCACACTTCATGAAAACAGTCGGTGGAAACACTTTAATTGACAATCTCTCGTTGTACATGTCATCAGAGGAGGAAAGCCCCGCCCATTAGTGACTATCTCTCCCTTATAGACCCTTTTCACATTTCTGGGTTAGTATTGGAAGGCGCCTTAGTTGGGTGAACCTTGAGCGCAGTGAATCAGAGAGTACAACAAATAATTTTTTACAATTCTATTTGCTGAAGTAATAAAGAAAAATACCAAGATAGTGCTCCCAAGCCTTTCAGTAAAAGAAAAAAAATAGTGTGAGACTGATGATGATGTTAAATGTACTGACCTTCCCCATAGACGCTGCATCAGAAATACTTTGCACAAGTGGTAATTCGTGTTTTTAATTTGATGCAAAGATGATATAATACATTCATAAATGCATATAAATGTTCATACTTAAAAAAAAAAAAACTGTCAAAAACTTTCAAGGATTTAAGATTATGATGACCGTTAATCTCGTCGTAACAGTCTGGTGTAAAGGGTCCATTAGCATAGACAGCCCTGAGTGAGAAGCAGCCTTTTTGAATCTGCTGCAAAATGATACTAATGAACTAGCTCCGCCCTCTTTTTAAAATAGGGCGGTCATCAAAACAACACAGTTTGGATCCAAGCCTAAAAAGGGGCAGTTTCAAAGAGTTATAAAACATTTTTTATGAGCTTAATCTTCACATACACATTCTAGGGACATCAGAGACTTATGTTACATCATTTAAAAGGGCCATAATAGGTCTTCTTTAAGGACTGTTTACCGAAAAGTTCTTTGGGGAACCAAAAATGCTTCTTCTCCATCATCACAGAGAAAATATTTGTAAGACTGCTTTTTTATGCTAATTATTGTAGGGAGCTGCTTTATTGCTTGCCATTAGTTGCATGAAAAGCCTGCTAGATGAAGTTTCCTTTTGTGTCTCTGTCCACAGACGGACAGAAGGATATAGAGGAGGAGCTCACCACAGGCCTGGAGCTTGTAGATTCCTGCATCCGATCTCTTCAAGAGTCTGGGATTCTGGATTCACAGGAATTCACTGCAGGTGAAAGTAAGGAGCATTTTTAAACGCTTTAACACTTTAACACAATTAAGAAAATACAGAGGCTGAACAGTGTTAATGACTCCTAAATATTCTGATCCCGCAGAGTTGTGAAATTAAGGTGAATTGATTGAAAGCTGAGGACTGTAATCTACGTTCCCTAAGTGTGCTTAGTTAGAAATGCATGTGTAACAGCTCATGTGGGTTTGAAGGTGTTGAGTGTATCTACATTAGCTTGGTATATTCTCTAGCTTTGTGAAATTTATCAGTGAACCTCCCTATACTCATACCAGAGGTTATTTCTTAGTTTCAAGAAAGTATCAAATAATAATGTACATCGAAAAGCATATTCACCCTGCAGAGAATATTAGATTTACCTTGAACTGATGAATACATGAAACAGTTCATACATTTTTAAATGTTTAAAGGGGCTGTAGTGTTAAAAATGTTACCACATAATCTAAAACGTGGCTCATGTGGACACATCAAATTTTATTTCTAATGACATTATCAGCCTGAGTACACTCTAAAAAATAAATGTTTAAAGTAACAGAAAAAAAGTGCTTACTGTGTAATTGACTTGACCAACCCTGAAAAAAATATAAATATTGTTTTTATTGATATGCTAAAATATTTTAATTTGTTTGTGCTGATAGAATTTTCATTTGGGATGCTTCACATGCTCAAAAAATAATGCTTAATATCTTAGACCCCAAACCAGCACAAACGTTCGTTTTTGTTACACAAGCGTAGCGTATGGCATAGTTTTGGGGATTTTTTGTTTTTATGGGATGCCAACCTCACGGAGGTTAATTTCAGACTACTAAAAAGGTCAGTCAAAGTCACTTGCTGCACATCAAGGTCCCACTATTCAGTTAAAATGTGTAAGTCAAAGAAAAGATTTGTGCAAATTGTGAGCTACTTGCAGTTTTATTAGAATATACAATCATACAACGGGTAATTCATAGATTTTTTTAATGTTTGCATAAGATTATATAAATAACAGTTCTAATAAATAAATAGGGTATTCCAGGCCATGCTACTATTTTTGAACATCTTTTTGCTTGACATTAACTTTATTAGGTGTGGCATGGTGGCTCAGTGGTTAGCACTGTCGCCTCACAGCAAGAAGGTCGCTGGGTTGAGTTCCGACTGGGCCAGTTGGCATTTCTGTGTGAATTGTTCATGTTCTACTCATGTTCGCGTGGGTTTCCTCCAGGTTTTTGGTGTCCCCCACAGTCCAAAGACATGTGGTATAGGTGAATTGAATAAACTAAATTGGCCGTAGTGTATGTGTGTAAAAGTGTGAATGGGAAAATATCTAATAGGAATTTTTAAAAATTTTTTGACAGATATTGCAATTGGGATCTGATTTACGATTTAATGTTGTAGTCAAGTTTCAGCTTGATAATTTGTAAGCTATGGCAACAATTCTTGGGTTAAGTTGTGGCTGAAAGGGAAGATAAAGGGACTAAGCCGAAAAGTAAATTAATGAATAAAGTAGTCAGATAATCAGGTGCAGAAATTCAACATGATATTATCTCAATATTTTTAGGGGAAAAATGCATCACAAAGTTTTTGATCCACCATTACAAGAAGTGCCACCTCATGTACTGCGGTAAACAGTAGCAGAGCAAGGCTGATAAATTAATTCAGATCTTTTATTCCTTTAAATTAATACCGATACTTGGCCAAATCGATAATGTAACGCAGGGACAGATTTATCACAATTAATCAGCATTTCGATATTTTATCCCACCCCTATATCATTAAATAATCAAAAGTAATGTAAAATAACACTGTGCATTCTTCATTGCTGATCATCTATAATCACAATTTCACATTGCACATCCTGCGATGTGACTATTGCGAATGCACACATTGAGCTATCGATGCTAAAAGATATATTGTGCAGCCCTAGTAACTATATTCCAAAACTTAAAGTGATAATTAATCCAAAAATGAAAAGTCTTTCATCATTTACTCAACGTGAGCACAAACCTGTTTGAGTTTCCTTATGTATTGATAACAAAATAAGTCATTTTGGAAGTCAAGTTGGAAACGTGTAACCATTCACTTCCATAGTAGTGCTGTGCGATTTAGGAAAAATAAACAAATTACGTTTTTTTTTTTTTTTTTGACAGATATTGTGATTACGACTTGATTTACGATTTAATTTTAAAGTCAAGCTTTAGCTCGATAATTTAGTAAGCCGTGGCAACCATTCTGTAACAGCTCCTATAAATTACCTCTTTTTGTTTGGTGTCTGGGCGGTTCATTCCTCTGTGGCGACCCCAAGGGGACTTAAAGGACTAAGCCGAAAAAAATAAAAATAATTGAATGAATGAATGTTTGGTGTCTGTAACTTTAAAACCAAAATATTCCCATATTACAAATGCTGTTTTTCTTTTACATTAATTCGTCTATTAATAACGTCATAATCCCTCTTACAAGCGCTTTCCTGTTTGTTGTCTTTTTTTTTATTGTGGATGTAGTTCGATTGCGCAATTCTGATTGAGCAGAACAAATGTGTGCTCACTCAACTAGCTAGTAAGTCTGTCACACATGTAGGCAGCAGTCACACATTTGCTCTGGGCGGGCAGGATAAAATAATGTATATATGTTTCATATTGCAGCGTCTTGCAATTAACTAATCGTAACATTTCAAAGTGCGATTCGGTTTGGATTTATCGCACAGCCCTAATTTTATAGTATTTTTTTTTCCTACTGTGAAAATCAACGGTTACAGGTTTCTAACATTTTTTCTAAATATCTAACTTAATAATATTAATAATAATAATATTACTAATAATAATAATAATTAAAGGAAACTTATAAAGGTTTGGAATCACTTGAAAGTGAGTAAACAGTGAATAACTTGTCAATTTTAATTAAACTATCCCTTTAACCACATGAAAAATTGAGCAAACTGCTAAATAAATCACCATATATGTATACACAGACCCTTAATGGTTTATAATGAACCATCCAAGACACATAAAGTCGATTTTGTATTTATTAGCTGTAGTGGTTCAACCCTCTCTGTTTGTGAGTTATAAATAGAATTCAGCTGAAATATTCATATCGGCCCTGATCTAAAATGCAGGTCATAGAGTGAGGAGATAAAAAGCCCACTCCCCAAACAGATAAGTGACCAGCCACCTGGACATGGACCGGCTGCTGCACAGCCATCTCTGTGGCAGCAAATGGCATCTTAAAATGTCTGAGACGCTTGGCTTGAGACTGGAGAAGAACCAGAAGTCTGATTATGGATTTATGAAACTTCCAGTAAATGCACCTCTTTTTGAATCTGATAGTGGCTAAAGTGGTTATAGTAGTAAACTTATATCAGTCGGGCGGGCCACTTTCTGATATTACTGGGTCATCTGAAATTACTCATCTGAAATGACCCAGTTATCATCTTCAATTGTTTTGAAGTCACTCTATCACATAGTGTGTGTGTTTGTTTGTAAGTGTGTCAGTTTATGGGAAGTCTTTTCATAAACCACAAGCTTTTTTCTTCATCTTTTTCTTGGCCTGATTTTTTCAAAGTACTGGTATATAAAAGATATAAGGTGTTTCGTATATCAGCTTGTTGTGGCATTTAGATATTTGTAAACAGACATTATTTCTCCATCAGGCCTTTTTAAACTGGCACATCTTTTAAGAGATGCAACATTTTTTTTGGTGCTGTCAAAAGTCCACAGAGGAGTAAAAAACATGTCTGACAGTGCGGCAGTAAGCTTTGGTGAACACGACGCAAACCACACACCATCATGATCGACTTTGCAGGCTGTCAGAGATTAAACGGCATTTAAACCTGTCTCTGTGCATACAGATGATGTGTAGTGCTATATGGCAGTGATTTCCACACCAGAGTACAAACCACAGGAAATACTTTAGCATGGTATGGGGGAACATAAATTTAGATTTTGCTTTGTTAATCCTGTAAAACTTATGTTATGACTTTAAAAAAAGAGCGGCAACTAACAGTTATTTTCATACTTGATCACTTAAATAGCATTTAAAAATTAGGATTGAAATCAAAACTAACCATATGATTATGTATTCTTTCATTGAAATCTGAAAATGCACTTTCTGTTTTTTTTTTTTTAAATTACCTATGTTTTAGGCAGTGTTGGATAAGTTGCTTTAAAAAAAGTAATCGATTACAAATTACTGACTACTACTAGAACATTGTAATCTGATCACATAACTAATTACTTTGTTGAATAGTAATCAGAATACTAATTACTTTACTTTGAAGTTACTTTTTAAACTTAAAAATATACCTATAAAATACTGCAGCTCTTTCAGTAATTTTATATTCCGTGAAAAACATCACAAAGCGTTGATCACAGCAGCTTGACGCTTGACATATTTAAAATATTTAAAGAGTTCACCCAAAACTTAAAAACCTCTCATGGTTAGACATTTAGCCTAAGAATTTAAAAGAAGACATTTAGAAGAAAACTAGATACCTGTAACCACTGACATCCATAGTATGCAAAATCACTGCAGTATTTGGAAGTTCTTTGTTTGTCTGAAGTAATAAGTCTACTGAAATGTGTATATTCCAAAGTATAAAGCTGATTGGTCAGTTCTTGGCACGTGACTCGTGGTTTTCAACTGAGTGCACTTGGAAAATGCAAGCGCGTGCAATATGCGCTCTCAGTATGCATGCATGCAAAAGACACGATACGTGAACGACCCCATAAGCAGCTATGCTTCTCTTCACATTCAGAAAATACCTTAACTCCTGTTCCTGCAGAAAAATCCAACTTAGCCTTTTTAGGTTGAGTTGGGCTGCTGTGTTTTTGTGCGCGGGTGTCTTCCTAAGTAACGTGTATTTAGAATGCTTTCTATTCAAGTGCTTGAACAAGTTGCTGGTTGAGTTGAAAGCCATTGAAAGATCTTTAGAGACTGGACATAGACTGAATTTTACAGCAGTATTTTTGTTTTTACGCTCAATGAAACCAAAGTAATGTTTGTATTTCCACTTGAAGAAGCAAGCCCTCTCGTCAGCAACCATTTCAGCTCGCGTTCTTTAGCAATTTAAAAGTGCATGCTTAATAACTGACACTGCAGCAGAAAATGTGATTTAAAAGAAGCATTTTTTAATCCATATTTGTAACATAATTAACACATTTAAATTGACTTTAGTAAATGTAATCAAACTACACAAATGTAAAATTTAATTTGTTACATTACTGCATTCCTCAAGAATGTAATTAGAATTCAGTAACACATTACTGTGGAACGTGTTACACCCAAATCTGGTCTTAGGTATTGGGTGTGGTTAACATACTGTATTACGTCCCTCCAATTGTCAGTTTTGACAACAAATAGAAATAGTGAGAAAGCAGGTTATTTTTCATAAAATGTCTATTTAATATTCCATTTCTCTAGGAACTGTGTCACAATCCAAAAAAAAAATGTTGCAGCTTCCGGTTCATGTGGACTTTAAATGAACTGAATTAAAACATTTGTGCTTTTTCAAGTGCACATTTTTATTAATATGTTTGGGTTTGGTAAGGTTTTTTAAGCTTCTGGTGTTCCGCAAATCTGCATTTATTTAAATCTTATTTAAATTTTAAGTAAATTAAGAAATTTAAAAGACATTTTCTCTTTCAATATGTCAAATAATATTTCTAATCTTTTACTGTAAATCTTTCTGATATGATGATTTGGTGCTCAAGAAACATTTCTGCTCATTAATGTTGAAAACAGTTGTTGAAAACCTATTTTGTTTTCTGGAAAACATGATCATTTGTTTAGGGAATTTTTTATTTGATAAATAGAAAGAACGGTATTTGATTTTGTAAATGAAGAGTTTAGTTGCAAAAACCTGTAAATGTCGCCTGAAATGTTCTCCAAAAACCAGAATATTTTTCAGCCTTCTATGTTTATGTTTAGATATTTCACTTTAAAGGCAATGAAAAAAAATTATCCATCACTATAAATGTAAAATTACTAAGCCAACAGACAAAAGTTAGGGAAAAAATGCTAATTTAAGAAGAAAATATCAAATGGCTTTTAGAGGTTTTTGCATCTAAACTCCTAAAATGTATTTACTGTTTTCAGTGCATCCTTGCTGATAGCACCATTTATATTCTTTCAAAACGTTTAAATAAAAATTTATATGACTATATGAATGTTCACTATGCAATGCAAGCAGACTTTTAATTAAATATGGTCAAAAACTGCAATGAAAGTCAAACATATATATATATATATATATATATATATATATATATATATATATATATATATATATATATATATATATATATATATATATGCACAGTTGTTCTGTGAATTTTTAAATTAGCTTGAAATACTCCTTCCAGGAAGGTCTTCTTTGAAGCATTCATACTATTTAACACAATCTGAATTTCATCCTGTTAAAAGAATCTGCTGAACAAACTATAGATAAGTTCACTGGTTCTGCTTCATTTGATTTAGCCAACAGTGTGTAATATTTATTTATTATAGTTTTAAAGTCAATCAAATGTGTCTGCTTTGATAATGTAACATGGCAATTCTGATAACAAGTGAAAGGGAGCACTTTCTAGAAGTACTCGTGTCTTATTTATGTGGTTGTTAGGGACAGATTGTAAGACACAGAAGGAGAGGAAATCACTGCTATATGGTACAGTGTCAAGCCGATATCACAGGAGGGCTGAGCAAAGAGAAGGGACTGCCATTTCTGCTCACGCTGACCCCGTTTTCCTAAATGTGTGCTCACTGAGTGTCTTCCAGCAGTGATTAATTATGCATGCCTACTCTGTCCATCTACTCACTGTGAGGCTTGAAATAATGAGCAGAATAAAGAAAAGTAAAACAGAGAGAAGTGCTGTGAATGGAGGCTGGAAGACAATGAAAGAATATGAGATGAAATGGTGAAGTAATTAACCAATTTTGCAAAGGTAAAATGAGGTGAGGGGAATTATATGGACAGAGAAGAAAGGCTAATGAGATTTAAATCTCCTCAAGGAAACACTTGAGCTTGAAAGGAGGCAAAGGAAATAAAGTTTGATGTAAGCTTAGATTTTTAGGCTTCAAATTCTGTGGAAATGTAATGTTGTATTTATGCTGCTTTGACATTATCATCACAATCATCATGGCACTAGATTACAGTTGGCAGAACACAATAATCAGCAATCACGTTGAAGGAAGTTACAGTAGCATAGTTAAACGTATGACAAGACCAAGGGTGTGTTCGCAATTTGCATGTTTGGTTTGTTTGAAACAAATTTGGTATGTTCCACCATTAGTGCGGTTCAACTGAAATATGAACACAGCCCATATCTAAATATATCACATATCTAAACAAGCCAAAAACAGGGCAAGATGTGCTCGAGCAAATCATAGTGCTTTTTTTTGTTCATAGTCACAATATTGCTCATTACTGCTCAGAATGGCATCATCTTTCTTGAAGTAGATCTTTATTTATGTGTTGAGGAATTCTTTTGATTGCTTTGACTTCTTAACTGACAAAAATACCATTGCATGTATTCACATACAGTGGAGGCATTTAGCCCAGCTTATAGCATAGATTTGGATGTTTGAAAACGGGGCTTGACATTAACTGTTTCGATCACCAGCCACTGTGGCTAGTAGATTTCCAAATTTACTAGCCACTCGCCATTTTCACTGGCCACAATTTAGCTGTTGGGAAAATATGTTTTATATACATACATTTGACTGTGACATGCTAAAATTACTTGTGTTATGTCCAGTGTGTGTGTTGTTTTTTTTGTGTGTGTTGTGTATGAGCTTGCTCAATGTGCATGAGCAAATGTGTTGTCGCAAGGGCTTAATTTGTGCCGGATTTGGATCCAGATCCAGATCCGGCACCTCTAAAATCTGATCAGACACCTCATTTTATCAATCCTTCTCCTCAACCGTCCTCGTCCCCTGTCCGGTGGTCACTTAGATTTTTTTTTCGCGACTCCCCAACCCTCTTCTCTTTGTACCACGACACCCCTCCGCCATCCAACGCCCCCAATACCACCTAATCCAAAAACCCCACACCACATTTATCCGCGACACCTCTCCATCCTCGGAAAACATGCCGGGTCCTCTACCTCGATCTGTTCCCGGATCTCACGATTCACAAATTAAGCACTGGTTGTTGCAATGCAATTAGTTTTTATTTCACATGACTTTTCAGGGCTCAAAATTAAGGATTTGCCAAATTTATCTCTGACAACACCAAAAATAAATAAAGTATTATTTCTGAGCCACAAATTTTGCACACACTTTCACACTTAAAAAAAAAACGACATTTAAATAAGAACTACTGTCATGTATCTAAAATATGCACAGTAATCTGTCTTGGTTAAAGGTCCCAGATCACTAGTTACAAATGAATGGAGGGTTAATCTGCTATTAAAGCAATGTTTTTGTAAAGGATGATAATTAAACTATATTAACAAAAATAACTGTAAGCAAAAGAAAGCAGGTAAAAAAAGCATACTGCGTGTGATAATGAAAGCATAATCAAGCACACAGTAAATATTAACCTTTTTAATAATCTGTTCAGAGAATAATTCAAGCGAAAGCAGTGACCGCTGCTGCTTACAAACGATATATTTTTTAAAAAAATCTTGAGCTCTTGAAAGCAACAGGAATGTGGGTGCACGATCATTGCTTTTTGTTCAGTCTATTTTAAAGAAAACCGATCGCACCAGTTGCGATTCCTCTTGTCATGATTGCTTTGCCAAAGTAAAGGGGATTGAGCACGCTTTTAAACAGTCACGCGCATCACATCACCTGTTCGCGCAAGTGATCATCCTTTCATTTGGTATTCACCTTCTTTTTTTTTTTGCTCAGACGAACACAGTTATTTTTGTCAGTAATGCTGCTTCTTGTTTCTAAGATCACATTTGCATGAATATTGGGCCATCCTTATTTTGCAATCATGCTTTTAAGAAAACTACAATTTCAAAAGTATTTTCAACCAGCCAAAATGGCTAGTGGGAGTGTCCGTTTGACCCATCTAACCAGTCACCGCTGAAATCTTAGCGCATGTTAATGTCAAGCTCTGTTCATAAAGTATCTTATAAATGCATGCTTTGTGTGTCTTCACCTTAGAGTTATAAGATTCTATCTGACATTTTTGTCAAAATTTAGTTATTGACATATTCTTTTTAAATGACAACTTATTTACATTATTAGTTGTTTACATTTTAAGACTTTTTATTTAAAAAACAAATGTTACACACATACTGTTTTTTGTTATGTAATGCAAAAACTAAAGCTCATTATGTCAAAATCATTTAGAACGCAGATAGAACCTTATAATTCCAAAGTGACGATGTGTGTCTTATTATCACTGTTTTGATGGTTATTTGAACACAGGGTACCCATGGGGTTTTAAAAAGTATTAAAATACATTTTTGGCCCTTAAAAAGTATTAAACAGTCTTAAATTTTGTTTCATTTTTGATTCTATAAGGTAAAGTTGTATGCTAAATTTTGCCTAAATATTTTCTCAAAATTGGGGGGCTGTGTAGGGGGGAGATTGGGGGGAGATGTCGACCAATTTGGCATCATATGATGTATAATGTGAAACATTGCGATGGACGATGGCAATGTTGTCGTAAGCGGCGGTGAATAAATAATTTATGAATAATTAATTTATTCATAACAAATTAATTATTTGTAACCTACTTTTCAACTACCTGACCCACGTGATCTTTGTTTTACCCATAACCAAATTCTAAATAAATAAAGATAAGTTACACATAAATTACCACCCGCCAATGACTTTTTTTCACGGGACTCTGGCAAAAATAACGCAGAGTGATGTGTGTCATTATAATGGCGTTGACAAACTTGGTTGGTAAAAAAGGTGCACAACCGACAGGAACCAACCTACAGTATCTGAGGTTTTCACTAAAATTACTAAGTACAAGCATGAAAGCAAAAGATTGAAGCATCGACTGAGGCTGTGACACATTACCTAATACCTGACAAATTACCTGTTAGATAGACAAGATTAATTAAATATCACGATTAAAACTACAGTGAGACGTGGTCCAATGGTACATTCTTGATAAAATGTTCGACTTGCACTGCTCTCTGGGGTTTTGCGCTCAAAGCACCCGCTGACTGCCTGGAGCTCAGACATGTGCAGGTACAGTATACTGTAGCACATGCTTGTGTGTGTGTGTGTGTGTGGTCATGTGGTGTGAGTTTTTAGCAGTATATTTGTGGATGGAGAGCCGACGCCATCCAGAAATGCTAAATGAAATGCCAGTGTGGATGTGGATTGTTTTAGTTCTAAAATGCAATTTTAAAACTAAGAAATATTAAACGTGGCCTAAGTGTGTATTTTTGCGACCGGGTTGCTGCTGCGACAGGGGCGGGGCGATTGATTGCGAAACCGGCTCAGCATCATGATGTCTGTCGGCCATCGGCGATGGACAATGACATCGTCTATCGACCCAACCCTACTGTGTAGTTTATGAAATCGTTAAAATCCTGGAGTTCCACAGACACCAATCAGCATTTTTATTCTTTATATGAATAATGTTTTAGTTTAGGATTAGTTTCTTACAATCAGTATTTAGTAAATATACTGCACGTTAAAAAGTCACCAATGTTACAAACCTAAAGTGGTGGTCTTAAGTGAGGTCTTAACATGTATGGAAAGAGTATTTAAAAAGGTCTTGAAAGTTACTGAATTTCACTGTCTGATTTCAGTAATTACTCTGGAACAGGTGCAATGCCTTTCTGATAGCTTAGCCAAAATTGGTTCATGCAACAAGACAATGATCCCTAGTAAACTACCAAATCTACAACAGAACTGCTGAAAAAAAGACGAAAACCACAGTCCAGTCAAAATCCAGACCTCATCCTTACTGAAATGCTGTGTTAAGAGCCGTGCAAAAATCTCTTAAACTACGGAAAGATCTAGAGATGAGGTCGTAGAAATTGTTACCTCAAGTAACTATTGCTAAAAGTGGACCTACCTACCTATCTGAATCATACAGTGTCCTAAGTTTGTCACCCATGGCTTTATTTTTGTTACCTAAATAATGACACGGTGTGAGATGTTATGTGGTGACACAAATTTTAATGCACAAGGACCATATAGATTTGTTAGAGAAGAGTGTTATTAAAAAGCGCTATTGAACTTAAGTTGTTTCCTTTATTAATTAAACAATAATGACTTGAATGAGTTACAATAACTGGTTGACCATCACCTAAGATATAGAAGTAATCTGAACATTTTAATCAATATCTGGGACATGTCATCGGCCAGAAAAACACGTGAAATGGTTCATGTCTGAAAATAAATAGCCTATAAATTCTTTTTAGTATTTGCCGCTGTGCACATCTCTACAAAAAGAAAATCTGAATAGCCCTAAAAGGCATTCTAAAAGTGTCTAGTTACGTTAGATATCACGTCTAGTGTAAATGCTAATTAAACCATAACCAAATGTATAACTTCTATTACTTTTTTGGGTCCAGATCAAACGAAACAAGTAAAGGAATTGATGATTGTAAACACACCCTAAGAGTTCAAATCTTAGCTGATCAGTTTCAATCATGTGTTTCTTTCTCCCTAATTTCCCCTTCACAGGACCAGGCATCCTCTCTCAGAGTGCTCTGCAGCTCAATAATCAGGAGGGCACCTTTCCCTATCCAGTCAGTTACCATAGCAACCAGACCCTGGCCCTCGGCGACCTGTCGGCCTCTCAGCCGCCTCGCAGTGGTCAGGTGGGAGGAGCCTTACATAGCTATAATCAGGTGGGGATTCATCGCTTTGGAAAAACCTGACACTTTTAAAGGAATAGTTCACCCAAAAATGAAAAATTTACACCATTAATTGACTTGCCCTTTACTTGACTTGCTATTTAAACATAGGCAATTCTTTTTCTGTAGTATAACAGATTTTTAGGTGAATTGGTTATACATATAATGCAAGTTAACACTGTGAGAGTCAAAACTTATAATAAATAAATAAACAAATACATTTATATATAAATAAAATTAATTAATAAAATTTTTGGGTGAACTATCTCTTTGAACCAGAGGTGTCAAACTCAGGTCCTGGAGGGACGCAGCCCTATACAGTTTAGTTCCAACCTTGCTCCAACATGCTTACCTGTAGGTTTCAAACCAGCCTGAAGGACTTAATTAGTTTGATCAGGTATGTTTAATTAGAGTTGGAACTAAACTGTTTAGAGCTGCATCCCTACATGAACTGAGTTTGACACCTGTGTTTTAAACCATATGAACAGAGCCCTGTTTTTCAAGAAGATCCTTTGGGGGAATTCACTAAGAACTGCGTCCACTATTTATGACATTTATGTGCATGAATCTTATTTTTAAGCTATGGTTTTTGTCCTATTCTGAAACAAAAATGTTTTACTTTTCTTTTGAGGACAGAAAAAACTGGTTTAGCCCATTTTCATCAATAGTTCATCATGCTTTATTAAATCTAGTCAGTTTTACTCTAAGTAATTACTCTAAGTAATTTCACAATTTATTTAAATATTTTATATATGAAATGGTTTTATAAATATTTTCTACAGTATTAAATTTAACAAAATAAGAAATGCACTTTTATGTTTATCTTCAAAAGCTCATACAAGATTTTTTGTTCACAAAACATGCAGCAAATAAGCAATATAGACATAAATAAAGAAATTACATTAACTTTAGTTTCTATGTTTCATTGACTTTTATTTGTGGTTATGTTTTATTAATTAGATCTCTGTTTAGTTGAATAATGACAATGTTTTTCTAATCCATTGCATCATTCTAATTGAGATAAATTGTGGGCATGTTGTTTATTAAGATGTAAATTAGTATCACAATTTGCTAGAACTAATACAACAGAACAATCTAATTACAATAATCAAGAAGTTGTGAAGTTGACTCCTTGAATTCTGACACCATCAATTTTAATCATCAATAAATTCATTGTACATATGCAGCCATAGTTATACACATATACAGTTGAAGCCAGAATTATTAGCCCCTTAGATTTTTTTTTTCTGTTTTAAATATTTACCAAATGATGTTTAACAGAGCAAATAAATTTTCACAGTATGTCTGATCATTTTTTTTTCTTCGAAGAAAGTCTCATTTGTTTTATTTCGGCTAGAATAAAAGCAGTTTTTAATTTTTTAAAAAACATTTTGAGGTCAAAATTATTAGCCCATTTAAGTTATATATTTTTTTCGATAGTCTGCAGAACAAATCACAGTATGCAATATACATATACAATAACAATATAAATATACAATAACTTGCTTATTTAACCAACCCTGGGGTGCGTTTCCCAAACATAATTTGCGGCTGAACTATCATAGTACAAATGCAAAGTTTGGGAAAAGAACAATGAAGTGACGAGTGTTTCCCAAAACCCGTAGTTTTTTCTGTCGCAGATCCATAGCTTGAACCACATTAGTTATGGCGTAAAACTCCCATAATGATGGTCTAAACGGGGTGGTAACAACTTTTTTAAAGAAGAACCCCATAATTTCTTATTCTTATTCTTAAGTAGGATATTGTTTATTTTTATTTAATTGTTTTTTTAGAAAAGTCTACTTTTACAACCTGACACATGCAAACCACTGCAGTAATGTTTTAACCAACAGGCCTATGCCATATACAGTACAGATACTTAATAAATAACCTACTATACATTTAAACCGTTAACGTATGTTATATATTTTAGTTTTCACAAGCTTTGGAGACGTAATGTAACTTCCGCTTTTAAATAATAGGTCACCTGTAGCTTTTGTCATAAGCCACGGCTGCGTTCAAAATTACATCTACGAAGGGAGTGCAATTGTAAATATGAAGATCACTAAAACTAAGTGAAGTTTATTCATAAACTAATTTCGAGAGGATCACGTGCTTATGATTTATCACGTCCAGTCTCGCATTTGCTAATCACTAATCTTCCAATCATATGAGCCCTAAGGCACCATAAATAGTCTAAGTTTTCAGTTCACTTTATCTTCGTTTGGAAGAAACCCCCCTCCTCCCCTATTCTCCTCCTTTACCTGCAATTGGGCGGCACGGCGGTCCAGTGGTTAGCACTGTGAACCACACAGCAAGAATACTGCCGGTCCTAGTTCGATAGGACCGGTGAGTGTTTCTGTGGGGAGTTTGTATGTCCTTCCCGTGTCCGCGTGGGTTTTCCCCGGGTTCTCCGGTTTCCTCCCACCATCCAAAGACATTCAACATACTTAACAATCAAGCTTGTCTAATTCCTTACGTTCCCTTAGCTACAGCGGCAGGGGAGTTCTGAGATCCACCGAGCTCAGGCTCCCTTCTTGCTCTGCCAACGGGAGGAAGCCCCGGGCTCGAGGAGCCCTTGAGCTCGGGGCTCTCTCCCGGGACAGCATGCCAAATAAGCTTTGTAAATCATCAGCTAAGTGTGAACTCTTGAAACTGTAAAAATACTTTGGAAACAAATGACACCTAAGGGAGATAACTTTAATGCTTTTTTTGAAAAAATCATTCTAAGTTTAAATCTTAGAATGTTCTAAATTAATAGGGCATGATGAAGATATGTAGGAATAGAACACAGTCAGGAATGTTTCTAATTACAGCTCCAGAGGATGTAGTTGCCAGCATACAAGCTTGCGACGCAGGTTGGAATGTTTGTTGGAACAACGGATTGGGAAATGCCAAATCAACAAACTATGTTTGTAACAACATTACTTGCAACCTTAGTTGGCTAACAATGTTTTTGGTAACGCACCCCTGCCTAGTTAGCCTAATTAGTTAAGCCTTTACATGTCACATTAAGCTGTACAGAAGGGTCTTGAAAAATATCAAGTAAAATATTATTTACTGTCATTATGGCAAAGATAAAGTAAATCAGCTATCAGAGTTAATAAAACTATTATGTTAAGTAATGTGTTAAACAAATGTGTTTTAACTCTGTTAAAAAGACATTGGGAAAAAACAAACACAATTCAGGGGGTTTAATAATTCTGACTTCAACTGTGTATGACAGTATTAAGCCACTTAAGTGATGTCACTAGATGCTAATGTAATTAGGTGAAGGCACTAGCTACTGTAACAACCTTAAAAATAAAAATCAGCACATTTTCACCTGTCAAAAGTTATCTTATGTAGTCAGAAATTTAAGCATGGAAGACGATACAGTGTTGTGGCATCTTTGATCTATGACGATTTGTTGAGCGTTCCAAGAAGGCAGAAGCTACGATGTGTCCCCACACCTAAAAGTGTCTACCAAATGTAAATAAAAGTGACGCAATAGTTTAGCGAATTCACCCCCCCCCCTTCCCCAATTCCCCTTAAAAATATGATGTGGGTCTCCATCACTTAGCTCAAAGCTGGTAGAGTGAGTGAAATGCTAGCTCTTTACGTGTCACTTACCTCCAGGTGACGTCTAATCGTGTTGCCCAGCTGGCTGCCAGAGAGACAGCCGCCCGGGCCCATTCTCGAGACTCCTATGCCCAGAGTCATGGCAGTGCATTCCACATGCCTGACGATCAGCCAACA
The DNA here is from genome assembly GCF_052040795.2 of Danio rerio. Taxonomy (NCBI): domain Eukaryota; kingdom Metazoa; phylum Chordata; class Actinopteri; order Cypriniformes; family Danionidae; genus Danio; species Danio rerio. The sequence continues at coordinate 33,963,320 of NC_141022.1, read as the reverse complement.
GTCCCTGTAAACTATTCCTGCGCCACTCTACCAGCTCAGCGAGTGAGCTCTCCCTTTTCCATGCAGGCTTTGGGCTCCCCCTCCAAACTGCAGAGGCTGGGCTCAGCCTCTGACATGCCCAGCTATGCCACTCTGGCGCGGGTGTCGTCGCCCAAGCAGTCCCCCAGCCGGCTGGCCAAATCCTACAGCACGAGCTCTCCCATCAACATGGCGGCGGGAGGAGGGTCGTCTTCTTCACCACTACACATGGCCGGAGCGGGCAATGTCTCCAACTCGTCTCCGCTGCACCAGCTCAGTGCCGCCGTAGGAAGCTACGCCACTCTGTCACCCACCAAGCGTATGCTGCACACCACCGACCAGTACAAGATCTCTCATGATTTGTACGCCAACGCCACACTTCAGAGACCGGGCAGTCTAGCAGGTCAGTACGCCTTCAAAAACACATAAGCACTGGTCATTTTCACACATCGTGCTTGTTTGATATCATCAGAATCCAACACTGTTGTTTTTAAGTGTATTTGTAGCACTTTTGTTCTGGTTAATGGTGCTTGCAAATTCTCAACGATACAGGTTCCAGGGGTTCGTACAGCAGTCAGCACAGTCACCTGGGCTCCGAGCTCAGACCCCTGCAGTCTCCCGAGCACCATATCGACCCCATTTATGAGGACAGAGTCTATCAGAAAGCCCCCCTGAGGAACTTCAACCAAGCCCAGGGTAAGACTGCAGACATCACGTTCTCTAAAAATGGTGAAGGGAAAAACTAAATCTTCTCATCTGGAACATCGTGGCTCAGGTGTGCTTAAGAAGTAAAAGGGTTGTTTCAGCTTTCTTTTGGTTCAAAATAGAAATGTTTTCCCAAGTGCCCAATTAATAGCAGTGAGCTACCAAACACCACTATAACTGGATGAGATTGTATTAGGTTTTGCTTGTTATGCACTAAGGTCAGTTTACTTCAGTTTACTTTTTTAGCGGTGAATGTAATACATCATTACAATTACTCATGGTGCTTTATGGCATGTCTAGACATGTGTTTTTCTCCCAAAAATGTCTGCAGATTTACAAAAACACATGTAAGATGACTAATTTTAATTACACTTGTTACAGACTAATGGTTGTGCATTTCTGCTTGTACAATAATTTAAGCTAAATAAATTACAAAAACGTTATTGAGTCAATTGAAAAAGGAAAATATTTTGTGAAAAGAGGTAATAGTAGTGGGGTTCAATGAAATTTTGGGCCCCAGCATTTTTGTTATGTTTTTTCAAATGTACATATTTTGTATTTTGTTCAAAGTTGGCGGTACATTCCGCTGGGGCGGAATAATAAAGGTACTAAGTTGAAAAGAAAATAAACGAATGAATAAATGTATTTTGTTCACATTTTGTTGTTTAGCAGTGAATTTAATACGTCATTACAAATTACTCATGGGGCTTTATGGCATGTCTAGACATGTGTTTTGCTCCCAAAAATGTTTTTCGATCGACAAAAACACATTAGAGGACTATTTTTGACTATACTTGTTACAGACTAATAGTTGTGCATTTCAGCTTATACAGTTGTAACTAATATGCTTTGTTTTAAAGCTAATTAAATGACAAAACTAATTGGTTCAATTGTGTTCAATTGAAAAGGAAAATATTTTTTGAAAAGAAGCAGTAGTAGTGGGGTCCAATGTTTTTTTTTTTTTGCCCCAGCATTTTTCAAATGATCTTCTTTTGTAGTCTGCTGTAGAAAAAAAAGGTCATATAGATTTGAAATGACACTAGTAAGTGATTGTAAAAAATATATATTTTTTAAATGTAATGTTTCGCGTTTCAGATATAAGCAGGAATTATATATTCTGTATTATATAAAGAATATATGATATTTAATTGCCAATTGTATTTTTGCAGAAATGTTGGAATCACAGGATCCTGTGGAATACATGATCCTGATTGGTTGTTGAACATTTTAAGGATTGAAATGAAACTATTTTTAGGAAAACAGAAGGGCTGGGCAATTATTCATTCATTCATTTTCTTGTCGGCTTAGTCCCTTTATTAATCCGGGGTCGCCACAGTGGAATGAACCACCAAATTATCCAGACCATTTTTACACAGCGGATGCCCTTCCAGCCGCAACCCATCTCTGGGAAACATCCACACACACATTCACAAACACACTCATGTGGAGTCATGTGATCTCACTCTGTTAAAGCTACTTTATACTTCTGTGTCAAATGCATGGGTATACCCGTGCACCTTTTAAAAAATGTTACTACACGTCACAAGTTTTCAATACATTGATGATGATTGGATTCTGTGCCAGACACAACATATTTTCCATTACATTAAAATGATTATTTACATATAAATATTTGTTTACAGAAGATTCAAGAAATGCACTGTTTAAAATCTTATTTACATCATATACAATAGTTATATAATAGAAATTCTATGAAATTCGACTATGCCTTTGCCATTTAAATAAACTTAAATGCTGACCTAGTCCTAAAAATGGAAATTTATAAAATAAGGTTGCTGTTCTATTTGTAATACTATGTAAAGAGAAACCAGTCTAGGTTAAATACAAAAAGCAAATGTTCATGCTGACTTTAAAGCAGGGAATGTTTCCAGCCCGGCTCTGAGCTCCAGTCAGCTGGAAAAGTCTGCCGTCAGGATGAACAGCCCTCAGTGCTGCTTTCTGGGTAGTAATTCAAATCTGAACAAAAGCAGGCTAGAGAGGAAAAAACTGCTTTGCATTGACACTCAGACAAGCTAATAAAGCACCTACTGAAGAACTATCATTATGGGTCATTTAGTTATTTTTGATGATTTAACATAATGTCTGTTCTGTTTTGCTTCTCCTGTCCTCCTTCTCCTCTCTCATGATCGTAAAACATGTTTCACCTTCTGCTGCACCCAAAGATCCAATGAACCAGTTTTGTGACCAGGTCCTGAACTTTCTGCTCTGTCCCTACTCTCCTGTTATAGCCCCTTCCTCTCCTGGTGTTGACTCCATACCCTTACAGCGCACGGGAAGCCAAAACGCCACTGGGACATTCCCTCGCGCTGGTTACGCCACTGGCCCGGGCGCTTCCACCGCCGACTACGCCAACCCGTACCGCACACTGCAGTTCTGCCCCTCTACAGACTCGCCCTACAGCAAATCAGGACCCGCTCTGCCCCCAGAGGCCACGCTAGTCAGGTCGCCCTCTGTGGACAGCATCCAGAAGGACCCCAGGTGAGTCCTCACACTGTCTTGAAGCATCTTGAAAAAAAAAACTCACTCACTTAGTGGGACTTAGAGACACTCACATGCTGTGTGATTAACACATCAGATAGTTCTTCACACGCACAAGATGTCTGTTGGGGAGAATGTGGGGAAGATGTGTCACTTTTTTTTCTTGCGAAAAAAGAAATGAAAAGTAATACATATACCAGTTTTGCAGGCAGCAAATGCTTTATTTGTGCATAAACTGAAAAAAAACAAGCTATTTTCCAAGGCCTATAATGGTTTATAATGTTTAATATAATGACTTAAAACTATTTTATTAACATTATTTATTTATTTGTTTGTTTGTTTATTAAGCCAACATAATTCATTTAAAAGCATCTTACAAATTTTACCCAACAGTTTTGATGTCATTTAAACTTTTGGGGTCAGTATTTTTCACAATTGACTTAATGTGAAATGTTATTACAATTAAAAATAAAAGTTTATAACATATAGCACACACACACATACACACACACACACACACACTTCTAGTTGACTTCTAGACACTCACTTGACTTCTAGTTGATCATATGGTATCAGAAGTGGCTTATATGAAAGGCAAAGGCCTCTAAATTACACTTATTTTACCAAAATAAAACATGATCATGCCTTGATTTTAAATTATTTATTAGAACAGTAAGGTCTGACTTTACTTAGATAAAAGTATTATCACTTAATAGAAATAATGTACAGTGCAGAATATAAATTCATGGCGTAGTGGAAAAAGAATTAATATTGTGTATGGCTCTTATGAGCTTGAACGACTGCATCCATACATCTCTGCAATGACTCAAATAATTTAATTTAATTTAATTTATTTTTAAGTCATCTGGAATGGCAAAGAAAGCGTTCTTGCAGGACTCATAGAGTTCATCAAGATTCTTTGGATTCATCTTCAATGCCTCGGTTATCTTACCCTATAGACATGCACAATAATGTTCATGTCTGTTGACTGGGCTGGCCAATCCTGGAGCACCTTAACCTTCTTTGCTCTCAGATCTTTCACATCCCCCCATACTGAATGTAACATCACACCATGATTTTGACCTACACCAAACTTGCTGTGAGAATTTTGGGTCCATGCGGGTTCCAATAGGTCTTCTGCAGTATTTGTGATGATCGGAGTGCAGTTCAACAGATGATCATCTGAAAAATCTACCTTCTGCCACTTTTCCATATGATCAACTAGAAGTCAAGTTATTATCTTTTGCTCTTACAACTGGGATCGATGACAAGACTTTTGTCAGGTTGTGTGTCTGAATTTTAAAATCGGAATTTTAAGAAACAAGAACCATATCTTATTATTTATTGAGGTTGATAAGTTAAAAAACAGCATATATTCAAAACAGAGATATTTTGTTTATTTTAAACATCTTTTAAATCTCTTAATTGTTGGCATTTTTGCAAAAAAATAAAAATAAAATAAAAAATAAAAAGATCTTACTAAACTCAAACTTTTGCACAGATGTATATATAATTAATCTTTTTCCAAAGAAATGTTATGCTTTTATACAGTTAAAATTCACCCATATGAAACAAAAATCATAATATTAGTGAAGATCATGAAACACTACTATTTGTGCATTTCTCTACTCTCATATTGGTCTTTTTTCAATATGTGGTCTAATTAAAAACAACATTGCTTAATTAAGAGTTTGACACATCTTACTCTGCTCTCCCCAACAACATGAATCAAACTTCACATGACTTCACTACCTGCAGTTCCTTTGGTTGCCTGTGTACACTTACAAAAGGCCAGATCACAAAAACATATCACACATTTCCACAATAGTATTATTACAGAAATAATAGGGCATGAGGTAATTCGTTCCACCTTTTCACTCTCTTTATATTGATATTAAGCATATTTTTGGTTTTATCGTGTGACATTAATTTGATGTGCTGAGAGACCATTGATGATCATCTCCTGTGAATTAAAGTACTGTAGAACTTTCTCTTTTTTGTTTGTTTGCTTGCTTTTTCTGCTGATTTGACTTGTTTTTGTTTTTTTAGTTGATTTCTAATCATCCCTTTTGTTGACCCCTCATGCTTTTGTTTCTCTTCCATGTCTTTTCACTGCTAGTGGTTATGGTGGAGATGGTATGACGTGTGATGCATTGCATTTACTGGCTGCAAAAAGATGCACAGATATGCACAGACAATTTCATACTTTTTCAGAACATTTCTTTGGTTCACTAATAGCGTTTGGTATATTAAAGGGTGGGTCTGGCAACCACACCGAACACACTATAGCACAACAATTGCAGAAAATAAAATTGTTGTAAACTAAAATGCCATTTTAAAAAGCATGTTTGGCTAAATATTGGATATAAAAAAGACACAACAAATTATAACTTATTGTACCACTTATGAGGAACCAGGAACATCTAGATCAGAGGTTTTCAAACTTTTTGTATGATGCTAAGTACTATAAAATTTTGATAAACAGGGTTTTTGCAGGGTCTAAATTTTTTAATGTCTTAAATCTCAAAAATATAAATTTTAGGCCAATAAAAAGTCTTAAATTTAATGTCACATTGTATTGTAGGACTTAAATCTTTTTTTAAGCAGTTCTTTATTTTCCTTTGTTCATGTATTTCTACCCAATCTGGCCAACATCCATCAAATCACCAACAATCTATCTCAATAAATTTTTTAACTTTTAATTAATAGTCATTTTTAACTTTATTTAGCATAATGGTTTAATTATTTTCCTTACAATAACACTTGTTTACAACTGATCCATGTATTTACTGCTGAGGACACCTGGACAGATTCTAATGCATACATTTAGTTTATTATAGTTTTTAAAACTTCTAAAACATTTGTTCATTTTTTTATTTTAAAGAAAATTTATGTTAGAAATAAAGTGTGTAGATACAAATAGAGTTTGCTTGTTTTTACACAATATTTAAAAATATTTTGTTAAAAAATATTTAAAATTTATTTTTTTAATTATTGTATTATACATGTATTAAATTATAATATATATTTTTTGATAGGGCAAATAAACTTTTTTTTCCATCTGGGCCATTTGATGAATTGCTTAGCATTTAGCCCTTTATGAGTCTAAAATTCCATTCATAATTGTCTTAATGTCTTAAAAAGTCTTAAATTTTTCTCGGTGAAACCTGCAGAAATCCTGGATCAAGGAGTCAATAAAGTATAAAACACTTGTGTAAATGTACACAATGTTTTGGTAGGCATTTTTCAGTTCAGTATGCAAATATACTGAGCAAATACATCATTCCACAAATTTTTTTTGTAACTCTTCTTTTTATATATCATAATTTTAAGTAACTAGCAATGAAATACTGTACATTCAATCCAATAAATATCAGACGTTTTTAGTTTGCATTCTGCCAATTGTATTAAGAACATTATAAAATGAATGCTGTTTTGATAAATAAACACTGAAGATCTCAAAATCAGTGTTAACCATGTGAAGATCTTTATTTAACAGCCTGTTAACAATGTCTTATGTTATTACATTTACTTCAGAAAAGCCATTCAGTGTATACAGCTTACAACAGAGACAATAACTATTGTAACGAGCATTTTTCTAAATAGTTGCACTAATTTGATCTTTATATAATTTGTATATACTGTTACAGTAGCATCAGCATAAGAACCAGTTTTTACTGTGATTTTACACGAGTATTATACTATTACACAGGAAACAGGTTTCCAAATTTAAATAATAATGTTTGTATATTCTCTTTATTATAAAAACCAAAGCTAATTTTTTGATAGTATTTAATTTTCTGTTGACCTGGCAGCACTGTTCTCTACAAGTAATATTAAACCTGGCGAATAACATTTATTATAAGTATACAGTGCTCAGCATATATGAATATGTTGAAATGTATACGTTAAATGCTTTTTCAAACAGTAAATATTGTCCCACAGCAATTTTACTTAGTATCTTGTTTAATATCAGATTCCATTATTGTTATTTATTGTGTCAAATATTTATTTAATACACTACGTAACTTACGTTTGAAAACTCTTGATCTGGATTATCTGTTGTTTTTTCTTCCTAAAGGTAGAGTACAGATGATGTCTTAACATATATATCAGTACTTAAACATAAACTTGAAATGTGAAAACTGATTTCACTTACAAATCATATATTGCAGTTTATAAGTTCATAATATAGATAGCTCTATAGAGAGTTCTTTTCCATCATGTGAGACCCCTCTTTAATAAAAACCAGCTACAAATCAACTTTATAGTGCATGTGGGAAGTCAAATGCAAGTGTGTAATATGTTTATGCAGCAGAAAGAAGACAGCTAAACACAGTAAATACATTATTTTTTTTTAAATGTCAAATCCCTTTGTACTAGACACCTACCCTGTCTCTCTCTCTGCCTGTCTCTTGATAGGTACGACCCTGAATTCCTTGTCTGGAATCAAAATCAAGCCGAGCAAAGAATGACAAAGTAATCCAACATTTATTTACATTTCTACTCCTCATCTACAAAAGCACTGTTCTCCTCTCTACTCAACATCATATGCTAGGGCAGCATGACTGTGTTGAGACCAGCTTTGCTTTACACAATTTGTCAGAATATGCTTTTTTTGAGATTTCTACAGTGTGTTTACAAGAAAAGACCTAGGTATCATCTACAGAAAGTACATTGGTCGGTATTATTAAAATGGAGAGAAATTAGAAATTAATCATAGTAAAGCACAAGTTCAGATCTCTTTTTAACAAGAAGTGATATATCATAGGTAATCAGAGTCGCTCATTGCTGCAAAGCATCACATTGTGTGTGTGATTGTGTGCGTGTGTCTCCTGTTGTGTTGTCATTCATTGTTTCGTTATCATTTTAAGTTAAAGCATGCTTATTATCCTTTTTTTATTACTTTTATTTAACACCATTGTCCTTCTTTCAATGCAAGCAACAGCCATGATTGTGTCGTTGTGTACCACATTTTGCATAATTTAGTCACTGTACTGGCAACAAAATAAACACTAACACTGAGTTCAGGTTGCCAGTTAGATTTTTTCAGTCAAAATCGTTTACAGTTATGGTTACTGCGATAAAACTGTGATAAATGTGGTTTTGGACACATTTAAAAGAAATAATACCCACTGACTGGGTAAAGATAGATAGATAGATAGATAGATAGATAGATAGATAGATAGATAGATAGATAGATAGATAGATAGATAGATAGATAGATAGATAGATAGATAGATAGATAGATAGATAGATAGATAGATAGATAGATAGATAGATAGATAGATAAAGGGATGGATGGATGGATGGATGGATGGATGGATGGATGGATGGACAGATGGACAGACGAGTGGTTGTATGGATGCATAGATAGATGGATGGATGGATGGATGGATGGATAAGGGGATGGAAGGATGGATGGATGGAAGGATAGATAGATAGATAGATAGATAGATAGATAGATAGATAGATAGATAGATAGATAGATAGATAGATAGATAGATAGATAGATAGATAGATAGATAGATAGATAGATAGATAGATAGATAGATAATGGATGGATGGATGGATGGATGGATGGATGGATGGATGGATATATGAATGCGTGGTTGGATGGATGGATGGATGGATAGATGGACGGACAGACGGATGGGTGGATGAATGGATAGATATATGGATGGATTGATAAGGGGATGGATTGATGGATGGATGGATGGATGGATGGATAGATGGATGGACAGATATATAAATAAAGAGACAGACAGACAGACAGACTTTACCCACAGTCATAAATTATATATAATCTGTGATTCCAATTAACTATTTTGTTTTCAGAATGACTCCAGTAATATAAGATATGAGGATTTGTGTTAGAAATCTGTGGAAATTACTTTGTTGAGAAATGTCAGAAGCATTTGTTTTTTCAGGCATGTGGAGGCATTAATATAGTCTAATGCTGAGCAGCGCAGTGTTGATTCTGTGATCCGTGCTCTGAGTGGGCGACAGGAGATGAAGTGGTCACTGAACGTGACAGAGACATTTTCTGACCTCTCTCACTGCAGACAGTTCAAGCTGCCTCTCAGGACCATTCAAGCATGTGTGAGCTGAATCCAAAACACTGATGTCCACTATTTCCTAAATAGGGGGTCAACAGGGGGTCACACATTCACACCCTGTTAGAACTTACCGCTCCTGGCAGCACAAATCATATTTATGTGACCGTTAGCAGCTCTCTGAGTTCCCACTTCCTCTTACAGCTGTCAAAAGTGTGTATTAGAGGTTTGTTCTACTGTAGGGCAAACCTGTCAGTATTTGCCACCTTTAATCTCAAACCGACTGAGGTTATTTGCTCCAGACAACATGATTTACTGAAATAGATTGTGTTGTTTTGGTCCTGGAACAACATAACCTGACCTAAACCTGCCCGAAATCAGAGGCAAATAATATATTACAACAAATGTTGTTTACCCACCATGCCTTTCAGTGGTTGACGGGATGTTCTGGATGACTAAATATGGGTTTTAATCTCTCAATCATTTACTCACAATTGTAGTGACTAGTTGACAGGAGTCACACTGGTGTGATCTGCTGCTGTAGCTCATTTTCTTCAAGGTTGAATCTGTTGTGTGTTCAGAGATCTTGGTTGTAACGAGTGGTTATTTGACTTTCTATGTCAATTCTATAAGTTTAAATCAGTCAGCTCATTCTCTGCTGAAATGTGTCATCGACAAGGCATTCTGGCATACTGAACTTCCCCTCACTTGATGTTTTCGATAAGTTTACTTGAAGGGGGTGTTCATAAGACGGTCAAGTGACTTTTATAATCATGACATGAGTAGCATCAGAAATGTGAACAAGATTTTATGCATGCTTTTAAACAACTGTCATTCAGTCAGTAATGTCATTTCAAATGCAAAGATGACATTGTTTGAGATGTCTTTGTCTTAAAACTTGACATTACCAAGACAACATAGCTTTTCATAAATCTGTCATTAATATTGTCTTGAGGCCCTCATAAATCAATAAAAATGAATATTTTGACAAAAACGAAAGAATTAAAATTTATTTGTTGTTAAAAAGTGTCAAAACTGTCAAATATTTTTATAATTATAATTGTGATAAACTGTGATATTTAATTACATTTAATGACATGTTAATGAGGCAGCACAGTGGCACAATTGCAAGAAGGTTGCTGAATTGAAAAAGTATTATAGGTAAAATGGGTAAGCTAAATTGTCCATAGTTTATGAGTGTGTATGGATGTTTCCCAGTGATGGGTTGCAGCTGGAAGTGTATCTGCAGCGTAAAACAAATGCTGGATAATTTGGTGGTTCATTCCGCTGTGGCGACCTCAGATTAATAAAGAGACTAAGCAGAAAAGAAAAGAAATGAATGAATGACATGTTAATGATGACAAGTTAAATTTGTGCCACTGTAGTCGATGATGATAATGTTATCAAATTCATGACAATTATAATGGCCTTGTGACAATAATGTTTATGACAAGTTATGTCTTGTTTATGATAAGATATGGTGTATTTGGTAATGTCAAGATGTCACAGCACAGTAATCTCAAACAATGTCACTTACAGATTTAAAATTACACTGAGTGAATGGTGCAGTTTTCATAAGCATCCATAAAATCTCATTCATATTCATGATGTGTCATCTCATGATTTTAAAGGTTTCATGACAGTCCTTTGAACACTTGAAGTAAAGTGTTACTATGCTTTGTCTTTTTTTTGACCTGTTCTAGTTTTGCCCAGTAGACCAGCTTTTGTTCACCTGGGATCAACAACCCATGTCTCATTCAAACTCACTTAAATCACCGTTCTTCCCCGTTCTGATGCTCAGCTTGAACTTCAGCAGTTGGTCTTGACCACATCTACATACTGACATCTGATTGGCTGATTAGATATTTTATAGTTAATTTGATATACCTAATAAAGTTAATTGTAGATTAAGGGACTTGTATATTAAAGGGTGGAGTTGGTTTTGACCATCAGTGATTAATTGGATCATTGTATCAGTTGTTTGTCAATTGCTGGTCAGAATAGTAGATAATCCCACCCTGAGCTCATGCCATAGGTCAAGGGATCATTGCTGTGTTTAAAATGGCCACTGTAAAGATTCTGACCGCATTTCCTCTGAATGCCCAACATATCCTTCAAAACCCCTTTTAAATGCTTTAGATATCACCCCACATATACTTCAAATGTATAAATGAAAACTTTAAAAACGTTCTTAAAAGATAAAAGAAAGTCTTAGAGGTTTGAAACACCATGAAGTTGAATTAATAATGTTATAGATTGACTATCTTTTTTAGGTGGGATAGATAAAAGGGCATTTCAGCATCGCTTTTATCCATAAGCTAACAGTTCTTGTCTAATCTATTTTGTATGCGCACCGTCTTTGATTGAGCTGTCACATGTTGTTGTTCCAGTACTCATTTTCTTTCAGACAAAGGCACGCACCAGAATGGAAGTGCATGAAGTGCATGTTTCATGTACGTGAAGCTTATTCAGCATTCTGCTCGTGTTTGAATAGAAAAGCCAGGGAGCAAGCTGAGAGGACAGAGGAGCTCTATGCTCATTAGAGTGTTTGTTTTAACAGTGTGCACGCTTCAGCGGCTAAGCCACAAGCTAGAGCTGCAGCGATTACATGGGCTGGTGGCTGGTCTTATTTACTCTGTTCAGCATGTGTAAGTTCTTCATTCATCTGCCTGTAATGCCAGAAGCTAGTTGTATGACATACAAACAGGTCTGCAGAGTGACAGTTATTAAGGGGCTGCTCACACTTTAAACATGTGGCACTTAGCAAGACATTAAAGACATTTATTCTTCAGTATATGTTTTGCATTTGTACCATTCTTTACTATAACTGCATTATAATGTTGTTTTGCAAACATTTACTTGTTTAACTTTGAGTATTGATTCAGATATTTCAATTAAATGTTGAATATACATATCACCATCAACTCTAATGAAGGAAAACGATTAAATTAGTACACTAAATCTGTGTAGTTATAGTATTTTGAGATGTGGCTCATATTAGCTTCACATCAATAAGTTGACGTTTATGTTTTCTGATGAGCGCTGTTGTGTGTCTATATTAAATGTACCTCAGCTTCATCCCTTCCAAAATATCAACCCATTAGCTCGTAATAATCATGCTCAGCCAGGCATCCTGAATGCATAATTTATGATGCTTTTATTTGGCTGTTTTTTCATGCCACGCAACAGCCGGTGGTCCACGAGGGGCTTATCCTCTTCTTCCTCTGGCCCCGTGGGTTATTTTGGCTGTTGAGCTGTAACATGAAGCTGGGATTTGTGGTGTTAATTTTTCTGCTTTGGGGATGAAAGATAGGCTCACCTGACTGAACCAGAACAAAAGCCCAAACAAAGACCTGCCACAAACAGGGGAGTTTGTCTCAATCCAGTGAGTGCTCAAATGTTACATCACTCTGCTGAAGGATTTTCAGCCTGCACACCTAGCAAACCTTTTATAAATCCATAGACAACAAGACCCATTTCTTTCTCTCTGTAGCTTTGTCCCAAAACCTATGAGCAGCCTCTCCCACAGGAGACTCCATTGATTTCAATAGAGTGCTGCAGGGATGACATCATTTTGGAGACCAACCCAGAGGTTAGCATCACCCTACTCCCCTTAGCAAAAAGCCAATAATTTTGTTTTATTGGCTTTCGTGTTATTGCAGGAAATAAGCTCTATGACCAAGAACAGATTGATTTGTTCTTTGTCACCACAAACAAGCTTCCGATAACTCTTTCAATCTGTATTTTAATGGGACCTTTTATGGAAAATTCATCTTTACATGGTGTTCGAACACTGATGTGTGCCTACAGTTATCAGTTTACCACCAATGCAGATTAAATGCTGGTTCAAAGCCAGAGCCTACAGTAGTTTTAAATGGCTGGCCTAGAAGTAAGAACCCCTTGTGTCAGGGGCTAAGGCCAGGGTTACCATGATCAACAAGATGAAAAAAAACTCTTTTAAGGCTCCAATTTTGAAATAACAGCATAACACAACAGTAAACACATACAAACACATTTTTAGCATTTGTAATCTCCATCTATGCAGTTATGCAACAAAGGGAGGGCTACATATTTGAGAACTGGTAAATATGTGCATGGGTTACATATGGTTGCATTTCATTATTAAAACGAACAATGCAGGCAGTATGATAACGCCGACAACATATGTTTCTTTCTGCACTACCACTAACCAATTACCAACGTATGGATATGACCAGTTTGATCAGTAGCTCGCCACAAATGGCGTTGGACTTGGGATGGGGAGCAGATTGGACCAGGTTTCAAGTCCAGTGAAGGACCAAAAACCAAAATAAAGTAAAACCAAAAAAAAAGCAGTGTGAATTGTGGTAAAAGCATGTAACTGCAAAGGCTTTTCACTTGTAAACTGCTTTCACTTCTGTAGATCGATTGTTTTGTTCCGAAACAGGGATTAAAATTGTTATAGTGTTGCACTTTGTTCTTGGTGCGGTTTGCTTTCACATTGCAAAGTTTCTAAATGGACCAAAATAGCTAAAACAAGTCATGTGCGAGTAAACTCTCCTCACATTGAGTTCCACGGTTTATTTTTTAGAGTCCCGCTCAGCTGTCATACAACCTTATTTTAATTTATGATGATAAGCAATCAGACAATAAGCTGCGCTTCAATTTTGAATTGCGACAGCCACAGACGTCTTCCCCAATCAGACGTAAGACTTTCTCATAAATAGCCATTTGCTAGAATTATGCATTATAGGCTTTACGTTATACAGAGAAATAACACATAAACCGAGACTGCAGTTTGGTCAATTTTCCTAATGGATAAACTGCTTTTGTAAATAGTTCAGCATGCTTTCACTTTCGTATTCGGCCATTTACCAGTAGGAAAGACATCCTGTCCTACTCATGATTCTCTCTTCACATAGGCATATATGCCAATTACATATCCATGATATTTACCTGGTTTGTCAGTTCATTGGATCGACATGCTTTCTCACTACAGTCGATCCGCTACAGGGTTCGTTTCAATTAAGCCGAGACCTCCTTGTTCAGGTAACCTCGGACTCATTGTTTTGGCGTGGATCCGAGCGCAATTGCTGGATTCACATATGCCAAACGAACCACGCTACCTAGGGAAACACGCTAGGTTCCGAAACAAACGTCTAGGTCAGGGGTCTCAAACTCGCGGGCCATTTGCGGCCCTCAGTGCAATATTTTGTGGCCCGCGCCGACCGCTGTACACTGACAGAATCAGCGGAGCGGGGAGAGAGAGCGCTCCCCGATCCGCTGATTCTATCCGTACACAGCGGTCACTGGCATTCCCCGCCCGCCGTGTAAACAAAGGGGCGGGGATGCCGGTGACGTCATCACGCACCCCGCCCCGTTGTTAGACGCTGTGACAGGCGGGAAGTGTTAACTCGCGCCGGCCAGAACCAAGGTAAGCTGTTCCCGCCCCTGCCAGCCACTTAGCTACCTATCTGCAGCCTGCCACCTACCTAGCTACAGCCTGCATCTTATATTATAGGTAGATACAGACTGGTACAGACTGATGTGACTGGAGTGGGGTGGGGGTGTTTTATTTATACATATATACACCTTTTTTTAGGTGAGGTGAGAGAATGGAAGTTTTGAGTGAGTTCCCCCAAGCCATACTGAGGGTCTCAACTGCTTCCGCTCTAAAGCCAAATGTGGTTCAGATTTGTGAGAAGAAGCTCTGTCAAGTCTCTGGCAGCAAGGCGTAGGCAAAAGATGCCATGTTCAGAAGAACTGTTCTTAATCTTCACTCAATGTACTATTAATGTTCAGGACACTTCATGTTCAGAAGAAATAATTAAAACTGTTAATAATGACATTTGAGGACTTTTTTTTGTGAAATCCCTTATGCGGCCCAGCCTCACCCAGACTTTGCCTCCTGCGGCCCCCAGGTAAATTGAGTTTGAGACCCCTGGTCTAGGTACTGTATGAAAGCACCCCTAGTTTGCATTTGAAATTGAGTGGGTTACTTGATAGTAAGTTCATATACACATAACAGGCTGACTGGCTTCTCTCAGGGATTTGCACGAGAAAGACGTTGAGATTGGCAGAAATGTACACAGCAGGCTCTGGTAGATAGACAAAAAAATGGCATATATAAGAAAACGTGCCCTAGTTACGTATTTGAGTACACCACAGCCTCTAGTGAATTTGTGCAGCCAAGGGTACATACAGTATTTCCCAGTTCTCAAATATGCAGCACTGGGGACGTATTTCCAATAAGCCTGTATTGAAATTATGATGTGGTGCACAAACACACTGTACTTTATACGCTGGGTTTGGATGCCAATGTAGGCTCACTAACCCATTAACATTAATAACAATGCAGTGTTGATGACATGTTCGTTCCTTTCCAGATTTGCATGGTTGGGAAAGAGGAGACTTATTGAGTGATGTTGCAGTTATTAGCTTGACAGAAGAGCCAGTTTTAAACTGGCAATAGCACTACTCTGAGCTACAGTATCACCCAGTTCCCACTAGTGGAAAAGGTGTATGGGTAAATAAACATATCTAAACAACCAAATCTAAATAGGTTTATTAAAAATGTGACTTATAATCCAGCTGTTTGCGTTCATGGACTTAACCCACTGCTGACAGCTGGCTTTTTCTGTGTCTCATCTATTTTCTTCCTCTATGTTAAGCTGCTTTAACAATCTACACTGTAAAAAGTGCTATAGAAATAAAGATGAGCTGAGGAATTGTGCACTTCAGATGTGTGCATTTAGAAAATAGTTTGTCAGAAGTGGCAAGGCTTTGAGATAGATGCAGATAATGCACTTTCATGATGATAAAGAACTGCAATGTCCTGTGACTGCGACAGGCATGACAAAACCAAGCAAATATTTTTTCTTGAGAGTGTCAGAGATGCAGGATGTACAGTCTCTGCTTTCTTCTGCCAAAAGGGCTAGAGCAACATCTTATTTGCAATTAATGAGACACACCAAAAACAGTGTGTGTGTGCTCAAAGTGTGTATGTGCTATCCACTCAAGAATGAGCACTTACAGCATGGTAGAATAAATGATCTCTGAGGTGTTTTTAGCAGAAATTTCACAGACACATTCTAGGGACACTTCTAACTTAAATTACATCTTATATAAAGGAGCATAATTGGTTCCCTTAAAAATCTCCTAGTTGGAAAGTTTGCAAGAATGTGAGTATAAACACAACTCTGTAAGTAGACTACCTAGCAAGTTTTCCTGTTCATCTTAATTACATTGAAGCAGATCATGGAACCACTGGGTTGCAGCTGGAAGGGCATCCACTGTGTAAAACATTTGCTGGATAAGCTGGCGGTTCATTCCGCTGTGGCAAACCCAATAAATAAAGGGACTGAGCCGAAGGAAATTAATGAATGAATAAATTATCATGGAACTGATTAACTGATCTGTACCATCTGTTGATCTATAAAAACACAAAAAATATTTTAAGTTTGTATGCCTCTATTATGGTTTTTAAAATATTGCCTTTCACATCATGTGTTATGTTATCATTTTGTTCTGTCATTGACCTTAAGAAGCAAGTTGTTAACAATAAGCTTTTATTATAGCACAGCTTTTGCACTTTCATGAAACCATCTCGTTATAGTCCCTGGATTAAAAAAAAAAAATGTTTTATGTGAGTACTTCCTAGCTATGATCGGTCACTCGGCACTCAACTAAACTCTGGCATATTCAGTGGTGCCCTATCTAAATGCGTTGTATTCATAAGCTCAACAGAAATGTGTGTGTGTGTTTTGCTATTTTTTTTTAATTCAAAGATAAAGTAATTACATGGCAATAACAGCTCATAATGTACTACAAAGTAGTCACTACAAAGTAAAAACATACCACTAAGGGTCTACTCAGACTAGGTACAGTTGCCTTGTCCCACCTTCCCTCTCCCCCGACGGCCTGCACTCACTGCGTTTTGCCTTCCGAACCTGAGCACACTTACGTCATCGATGATGCGACAGTTCAGTTCAACAGGAAGAGAGTCGCTCTTGCTCAGCACAGTGGACATTGCTTTATTTCTATCTTTTTACTTTTGACACTAATAATATATCATAATGGTCATCAAGGGGTTTGTGTCTTTAATAAATTACAACAGTTTCCGTTCATTTAAAAGGAAGAATGATTAATAAATGCATATGAAACAGCCCCTTAAAAGTGACATATTCAGTTTCGGGCTTAGATGTGCTTTGCACTCACCCCCTAAGGGCGCACTCACACATTGCTATCCAAATCCGTTCCAGGCGCATTTTAGTTTGCTGACCCAGGCCTGGTTGTAAAAGGTGTGCGAGAGCACGGTTTGGTTGGGCAAAGTACACCTGAGCCCGAAACTGAAGATGCGACGTCACTTTTTAGGCACTGTTTCATATGGATTTATTAATCATTCTTACTTTTCAATGAAAGCAAACCCCTCGCTGCACATAAGCTGTACCTTCAGCAAACCTCCTAATATGTGCAGCATGAGGACTTTATGATAATTTATGAGCATCAAAAAATGTGGTTCTGTTCAGCAAAATATTTGACTGTGCATCACTGCATCCCGAACTACTAAAACAATACAACTAAAGCAATCTCCGATGTGCTGAGTGAGAGTGCTTCTTTTCCTGTCAAACTGAATAGTCGCATCATCGATTATCCCCTGCTGTGGACATTGCTTTACTAATATCGTTTTACTTTTGTCGCTTATAAATTATTATAATAGTCGTTGAGATGTTTGCGTCTTTAATAAACTACAACAGTTTGTGTACATTGAAAACTAAAAATGATCAATAAATCCATTTATGTGGATGTGTTTGTGGATCTGTGGATCCAAAATGTGGATCTGTTTGGCAAAGTATTTGATTGCGCGTCACTGCATCCCAAACGACAAAACGATATAACTAAAGCAATTTCCACTGTGCTGAGCTAGAGCGCTTCTCTTCTATTTAACTGAATAGTCACACCATCGATGATGTAAGCGTGTTTAGGTTCGGAAGACAAAACGAAGTGTGAGTGCAGGCCGTCGGGGGACAATCACGCTTCAGCACAGTTCTTGGCAACTGTACAAAGTGTGAGTACACCCTAAGAAACATAATGCTCAATTTATGGTTGTCATTGAGATTTAGGTTGATAAACTAGTTCTTTCAATGCATTTTATTTGGACTTGATATTAATATGATAAAATCAATACCATTGTTACTGTCCTACAGTATGTACAAATTGATGAAGCTTTTGGAGATAAAATTCAGACCATTTTATTTCTAAAAAGTACTGAAATAAAATAATCAAAACAGATTGGGCCATCTGGCCAAAGCAGACTACCCTCACAGAAAGAACAAATCTTCAAAAAGAGTCATGTGAAATCTATATTATGTAAAAAGTTAAATATTTTTTACCTTGAATGCATGTAGAACTATTGTAGGAAACCAACAAAATAGCTGAACATCTGAAAAAGCATAATAGAGGCACTTATTCCTTAGTATTCTCATTCATTAGAAAAAAAAAAACATAACATATATCACATTCTAAAAAAAATACTTCGCAGACTTCAAGCTAATTAGAATTTATTAACCATCATTTTGGACATATTTTACTGAGGAATGCTCTTTGCTTGAAAGAATTGCTTCTTTTTATTTGGTCAGTTTGAGCATAAGATATAATTAAGTTTCAGTCTATGTGCAGCTTAAAAAATGTACTTTAAAATGCTGCATATGTTAGCAGCTCAAAAGGTATTGGAACAGAGCCTCTCTCTCATGTTTCTGACAGCTAGAATGAAGGTCAACGCTTAGTTTAATAGTGCTAATAAGGGGGTGGATCTTGCAGGTGAAGGTTAAGGGACGAATGGTTTATTAGTAGACCAGCCATCCATCCAAAGCATCTCTCTATATCAGACCATGAAGGGTGAAATCACAAGTCTGAGCGCATACACAACCAAAGAGCTCTCTGTTCTCTGTAGCGTGAATGAGTCATTTCCCAGCCAAATCCTTCTCCGGCTTTGGCAAGGAATGACTTTTTTTTTGTAGGCCTGGGTTCTGAGCAGACGTTTGATTATTCATGTTTGGTGATTAATGGTAGGTTCATCGGCCTGTCACAGGGATTGGAGCTGTGCTGTAGGGGGTGTGGCCTCAGCCGGGCATTAATTGTGGTAATGGCGAGGTTAAGGATTTGGCTGCCAGTGACAGACCTGACAGAGAGGAGCGAGTGTCACCAGGCTCCAGCAGCTTGCACTCTGCATATGTGTGTGTTCCCTGTAGGACTGGCCTGCTGGGAATGATTCAGCGCTAAGGTTTAATGATGCGAATGAGGACGAGCTGGGTGCCATTACTATTCTGACTTTAATCATAAATGATATCGGCAGTTTCTAGAGCAGCAAATATCTCATAAATCTGCGTGCCCTACACGTTTAGTCCTCATCACTTATGTATGCGTTCGTTCATGCCGGGATTTTGCATTATCGATGGATGTAAAGCACAACTATGACTGCCCAGTACTTGGGTGGGCTTGGTATCAGAGGTATTTTTTAAAGACAAAATATAACATTACAGCTTCATAACGTTTTTAATGACAAAAACAAGCGTGAGCTAAAAGTAACGTTTTGCCTCTTCTGACTGATTTAATAAAATGGCCAATTTTTTTTATTGTCATGATATATATCTATATATATATATAGATAGATAGATAGATAGATAGATAGATAGATAGATAGATAGATAGATAGATAGATAGATAGATAGATAGATAGATAGATAGATAGATAGATAGATAGATAGATAGATAGATAGATAGATAGATAGATAGATAGATAGATAGATAGATAGATAGATAGATAGATAGATAGAGATTAAAATGGTTAATTTGAATTTTACTGAAGGCATTCAGAATATGTGTGCTACTCATATAATGACTAAAAGTAAGTCTTTGAGAACAGGTTTCTCAAGCCAGGTGGTGCATTAGACCAGGGGCTCATCTCCTTTCCAAAATGCATCACAAACTGTATGAGAAACTGTTATACTATGAAAATTGGTGATAAAAAATTAATTATGTTCAATAAGATTTACTTGTGTTTATTATAATTCAGTTAAACATCACAAAATGCAGAATTTTTTTTTCTTTCCATTTGGCGTGCGTTATCAAATTCCATAACACTATCACCAGTCCTTACTCCTTATTTGCGTCTAATACCCTTGGGGGCATGAATGAAATGAAACTGGCGAACTCCAGTTAAAGTCACACAAAATTACAGGAAACTCTTACATGAAAGCACTTTATGTAAACACCTTAATTATATTTTTGTCTATTAAGGCAAATAACTAGATTATAGATGTCCATGTAAGTGAAGTCAGTAGTGTCTTCGAAGTAACTGAAAGATCCAGAAGGGCATCCTGCTGATTTGAGTAGGGCACTTGTTTGTCAGACGGCTCACCAATTTAACTTTTATTCACCGTCACTCATTTTAAAAAGCACCCGTTCAGTTTTATTTTTATATGTTTTACTCAAACACATAAACTCTACAGGTGCTTGAAAGTTAGATGTGGAGCTAACATTAATCAAATTCACTTTAGTGAACTGCATCCATGTTAGCACGTCACGTTTGATGTGGTAATTTTACAGTAGAAATACACACAGGTTCGAAGACTCGTTCTCGCCCCCTACAGTGCAATTCAGGGAGGTATACATCTGTGCTAAAATATCAAAGTAAAAGTCATTAGAGCTTGCGTAGATTAGACCCAGCTCCCAACCCAACTTCAAGAATAGATTAAAAGCGATATTTTTTTACTGCTTGATAAGAGTCTTGGATTAATGCAGCATGTTAACGCCGATAACGGCCCTCCACTAAAATATATACAGTCAATCCAAAATTATTCAAAACCAGAAAGAAAGAAAGAAAGAAAGAAAGAAAGAAAGAAAGAAAGAAAGAAAGAAAGAAAGAAAGAAAGAAAGAAAGAAGAAATGCCTGCATTTGTTTATCATTTTTCCTTATCGATTTGGTGGCATTTGCATAGCTTTGGCTTTTACCTGATTGCAACAGAGAAATGCTGGACAATCTCTGTAGATTGATGGCATTTTATGCCGTTTAGCCTTATAATCTTAAAGATTGTCAGCAAAATCACCTGTTTTGTCATCACTTTAGACATTACGCTAGAGAATCATTCAAATGCTAGTTCAAAAATGACATTAGTAAATAAGTAACGACTTCTGCTGTTCTGACGTCAGCTGCAGATGTGAAGGAATGACAGATGAAAGTAGTTCCTTGTACAAAAGGATTTTTAGACTCTCCGTTTGATTCTCTTTTTTAACAAAAAGTATTATGTAAGAATAAAAATGTATTTTTATACATTTTAAAATCAGTACATAATTTGATACATATTACTATTACTGTACCTGCTTGCACCAATTTGTACTTAAATGTATCTACAGTATCTGCTATATCCACCTTATTTTGCCAAAAGTAAGTTATTTTCTTTGAATCTGTGAGACAAGTCCGATCTCACGAGGAAAAATGTATAAGTGGCTAATTCATACAATATTATCAATATGAAAAATTATGGATTTTAAAAAGAAGGCATGCCCCCACACCCCACCTCTAACCCCTGATTGAGGGATGAGTAAATTGTACTAAAATGTACGAATGAAATGAAACAAATTAATATGAATTTGCAAATAAATCAAAAAGTTACAAATTGCCATGAGATAGCACTAGACACACATTAGCCATTACAGTTCAATAACTATAAGTATAACAAAATGCAGAAAATGGTAACAGATTGTTTTGAAAGTGGAAGCCACTGACATTCATGTTAAAAATGGCCATTCATAAAAAGAATGGCTAAATTTGAAAATAGCCTAAATCAAGCTTAAATCTATTCTCATTTCATTTTGAGGCATTCAGGACATTGTTATGTTTCCTGACTGTCCATGAATGAATCACTAAAGTATTCTCTCAAATGATTAATTAATAACAGTGATTCACTGTGAAATGAACTACAGCATGTGTTGCTCAGAGACTGAATGAATGACTTATCAGTGGCTTAATTTGGAAGTATTTTAACTGACAAGAGTAAAAATATAGTTAATGACAGGATGTCTGCAATACCACCCACTTCGAATGTTATCACTAGATTGAATGGCAATTATCAGTGGTTATCAGCTGATAGATATGGGCCAGTAGGGGCCTTCTGCACCTACTAATAGGATCAGAAGGCTGTTTTCATCCATCCACATGGTTAATTAGCTAGACTAATAGAGAAAACTCCAGATCCAGATCTGTTTTTTCATGACTGTCACGGTTGGATTTAAGGTAGGGGTAGAGGTAGACGTTAATAAAATACAATTAATGGGAAATTAAATTAATTATATAAATAATACTCATTAACTTCCGACTGCTGCTGTATGTGATCTATCGCTGATTATCCTCGTGGATGAGTAATAACAGCCTTCTAAACCTACTGGTAGTAGTACTGGCTCATATCTATCAGCTGATAACCACTGATAACACCCATTTAATCGAGGAATAACATTGGAATCAGCTGGCAAAACACTCTACTAACATTTTTTTTCATTAAATCGTTGCATGTATCACTTTTGAAAGATGCTTAGATTTTTATAGTTGTATTATCTTATTGGCTGTGATATAATATTGTTGAGCAACTGAAACTTGAAAGCTGGTAAAGCATTGGGACCCTTGCCTTCTACTTTATTGCCGTCTATAATTACACAAGGTAAACACCGAGTGAATGATTTCACTTTAGTGCACTAGTTAATTAACGCAGTCATTTTAGAGCTTCTGTCAAAAATGTATTTACACTAATTAACCCAGAGTTGGCTTATGCGACTACGCTACATTGATTACCATATAAACTTCATCAATTTTATAGTCATTTTTATGTTACGCTTTAATTACTGATTAACACAAACATTATCAGTTAGTATGCTCCTGTGATTTATGTCAGCCTCCTGTCATAGCATTGGAGTTTTGATAGCCATTTCCTACCCACCGTAATGGATTTTGCTCTCTGTTCTTGTGAACAAATCTTTCAGTATATAGTGCGAGCTTAGCGAGATGTGCTTTAAGCAAGCGCTCATTTCTCAAGGTTAAACAGTGATAAAGCCAACAATGATACAGCGATTGAAAACAAAGTAGCTATCTTTCAGTGTTATCTACTTTTTGACCTTTTCCCAATGGATCCCATTCTTCTTTTTCACGACCGCAATTGCCCTCTCAGGTTTACCGGTTGCACTATAGGGAAACAGGACATGCTAAAATAGATGTTTCCCATGGTGCCTCTTACACAGAGATGGTTTGTCCATCATGTTAGGGTTTTTCATTGCCAGAATCGCATTTTCTCTGCCTACACATGTCTTACTTTTCCTTTCTTCGCTTCTCTCCTTCTTTGCGCTCTCTTTCTATGATTAGCACCCCATCTCTCACATAGTGTATCTTATTATCTGAATCGATTCCTCTTGTTTGACAGTCTCGGACATGGCGGTAGTGTAGAGACAGTGGTTTGTTGGTCGGAGAGAGAAACAAACTTCGATATGTCAGACATCGTGTTCTCCTATCCTGCCTACATGCGGAATTTGTGTTTTCACATCAGGATGGTGTTGGATTTGTTTACTCCACTTTTATTTGCTGTTGGCACTGGTATTGAGATGATCGAGTCGCGGGACCCTGGGGTTTACAAAATGCAGATCTTCTCCTTTGGGGATTCATGCACCTTAGGATAGCTCCAGGCAATAGCACAGCTAGCTGTCACTGACACCCGTGATGAGGCTCACATTTCTGGGAGGATGTTATTGTCTGTATACATTATCCGTGATCTGACGTTCCTCTGCAGAAAGCATAAAATTCCAAATATAAGATGATGGCTGGCATGTTTAGCTGGAATACCTTTTGTTTCTCATGCGTTATTTGTTTTTCTGTTTTTGTTCTCCTTACCGACACTGTCATACATCATATTTTGAGGTTCATTTGTTTTCATTGTTTAGTGGTATTCGTTTTCTACGTTAATTACTATTACTTTACTATTTTCAAAGGAGAAAAGTAGCGCAACTAACAGCAGGAGATCAGACGTTGGCAGATATTACAAACCGGTTGCGTTCGGTTTGATTAATTGTGAAAAGAAATACATAAAGACCAAAGAGAGGAGAATTAAATGTTTACAGCCCATATAAAAGTAAGCTGTTGCAGTATGATAGATGCATTCAAAGACATGTTTGCATTGTTGTCTATGTAAAAGCTTCTCTGTGTTCACTTATGCATGTTTATGTGCCTCTTCAGGGAATTTGGCTGGAGGGATCCGGAGCTGCCGGAGGTCATCCAAATGCTGCAGCACCAGTTTCCATCGGTACAGTCCAATGCTGCCGCTTACCTCCAGCACTTGTGCTTTGGAGACAACAAGATCAAATCAGAGGTGACTCCTGCATACCAACAACAAAGCTGTTCTGTAAAGTCTATCTACTTATATATGCTTGCAGTAAGGATCGTGGTTTTATTTAAATTTCCATGCTGTCTCAGATGCTGGTCAGTGCTGGAATGGTAGCTCAGTGGTTTCTTGATCTGTCTGTTTGTATGTATTTTGAGGAAAGACACAAATAGTTTTAAAAGAAGAACAAAGACAGTCTTCATGCACACAATTAATCATCCAATAATTATTATATTATGTATCTTTATTACGCTTGGCCTTGCTTAAGCCTACATTCTCGCTGCCATGGCTTTTGTGTTTTGTTATGCACACATCCTCTGTTGTTTATGCCCTCGGAATATTTCTAATAATTGCTTTCTTGACAAAAGACTTGGTTTTGACAACATTTTATGATCAATTTTTGAATCCATTGAGTACAAACAATGATTGTATTTTGTTAAAAAGCTAATGACTATACAGCTTACACATACAGTTGAAGTCAGAATTATTAGTCCCCCTGTTTATTTTTCCCCAATTTCTGTTTAGAAGAGTTTTTCAACACATTTCTAAAGAAAATAGCTTAAATAACTCATTTCTAATAGCTGATTTGTGTTACCTTTGCCACAATGACAGTACATAATATTTTACTAGATATTTTCAAGACACTTCTATACAGCTTAAAGTAACATTTAAAGGCTTAACTAGGTTAATTTAGTTAATTAGGCAGGATAAGATAATTAGGCAAGTTATTGTATAATGATGGTTTGATCGAAAAAAAATACAACTTAAAGGGGCAAATAATTTTTACCTTACAATGTTTTTAAAAATATTAAAAACTTATTTTATTCTTGCCAAAATAAAACAAATAAGACTTTCTCTAGAAGACAAAATATTATCAAACAAGCTCTGTTAAACATAAATTGTGTAATATATATAAAAAAAATAAAATAAAAATCAAATGCTTTAATAATTCTGACTTCATCTGTATATACACACACCCTCATGTACTATTTGCAGTGGTGGCCAAAAGATTACAAATAATAGATTTTTAAAAAATTTGACATTTTTTGGCTACATAACAGGATTTAATTTCATAATGTTCAAATAAACAGGAATGGTTGAACTGTTAAATCCTCTTTTAACTTTAATATTTGGTATGTCTAACTTGTTTCTGTATGGAAATCAAGTCAAGTCATTGTCTGTAGTGCTTTTTACAGTGCAGATTGTGTCAAAGACGCTTTAAATAGATCCGAGTAGGCAATTAATTTTTCCAAGGGGCCACATCAGACTCTGGGGTAGTTTTAGAGGGCTAAACCAAAAAAAAAAAAAAAAACATTCTATGATACTGTTCAGTAAACATTTATAAAAACTCTAAACTTAAAAAAATTAAAAAATTAAATAAAAATAAAAACATTTACATCTAAAGTATTTTAAAGACTAGCATCACAATATCAACTTCATATAAATGCCACAGGGTTGTTTGTTTTATTGCTTCACCTTAGTTAATTTATATTTATTTATTTTTTTTATTATTATTTTTTTTTTTATTTATTTAATTTTTTTTTTTTATTTTTTTTTTATTCATTCATTAATTCATTCATTTTTTTATTTATATATGCTCAGTGAGAGAATTTTTGCCTGTGTTGGGTTGAACAAGTGCACTGAAGTCAGGTTGAATGTGAGGTGAATATATGATGTAATGATCATCAGTGAGACAGGATCTGTATCTGGTTTTGTTAAATCGTTAATCTGAGGTAATTAGTCCACCTTTATTACTGTGTAATTCCATACAAAGTGTGAAGCTGCCTGCTTGGTTCCTGTCTTATAACTTGTAGTATGCTCACAGCACTCTGAAAAGTTGAGATTTTTTCAACTTGCGGTGCCTAGAAAAGGTGAGCATAACATACCGAATGTGCATTCCTTCCTATTTGTGCTTTAAATTAAACTTAGCGCACAAAAGAAGCTATATGTGAAAGTACCCTTTTGTTGACTCGAAATATCCGACTAGCGCATTGCAAGGCCCTGTTTGCATATAAACTTATATTAATGAATACTTTACGTTAGCCGATTAAAGAAGTGGAGAAATTCTAAATATATATATATATATATATATATATATATATATATATATATATATATATATATTTCAGATTATGGAACATGTTCAGCAAAACAAGCAGGCAGCAGAGTAGTGGCAGAATGCTGTAAATCTAATTAAATTAAAACTTATTCACTTCAGTTTAATGCAAATGTCACTGTTCAAGGGCGAACCAATGAAGCTATACCAACCTCATCCAACCAGGTCAGAGGTGACAGTGGCAAGAAACCAAAACTCCTCCAATTGATAGAAGTGGAGCGCAAACCTTTGGGGAAACTTGGCTTAATCAGTTCTGCTTTGGCCAAACTGAAAAGAAGCAAAAACTACAAACTGTTTCTTTCTGATGACTCTATTCTGTAGTTTATAGAGCATTATTGTGATTTTGTAGCTATTTCATTTATTTTATGGATATTAAAAATGGCCAATTCAACAACAAAAAACTGTAACCTCTTTAATCTGCCAATAGTTCTAATAATTTTGGCCATCACTGTATGTATGTGTGTGTAAGTATTTACATGCTTGAATGATAGGGTACAAAAAAGGTCTATGGTGTCTTTAATATGTGTGTGGCTCTGTGTATCAGATACGGAGGCAGGGTGGGATCCAGCTGCTGGTGGACTTGCTGGATCACCGTATGACCGACGTGCACAGGAGTGCCTGCGGTGCACTCAGAAACCTGGTTTATGGCAAGGCCAACGATGACAACAAGATTGCCTTGAAGAACTGCGGCGGCATCCCTGCACTCGTGCGACTCCTGCGCAAGACAACAGACGTGGAGATCAGAGAGCTGCTCACAGGTACTCACAGAAATAAGCACTTTTGTTTCTTCTCCTTTATTCTCTGACATGAAATGATTCTGACAAGAAGTAATTTGTTTGTCCACACTGCAAGATAAAATGCTGCTAGACTTTAGGGACCTGGGATACTCTTACTCTGACTCAGCTGTTTGTTATCATAATAAGTCACATATTCATGGAAACAAAACACAGAAGTACATTAAAACTAAATGAACTACATCTAAATTCAAATTGAGGAAAATTATATGTTTTTTTAATTACTTGAAGTAATTAATTACTATTTTTAATTACTTGGGCAGTGTTTCCCAACCCCGTTCCTGGAGGCACCAACATTACATAATTTAGATGTCTCCCTTTTCTGCCCTGTTAACTTCAGGTTTTGGAGTCTCGTCTTATGTTCTGATGAGTTGATTTAGGTGTGTTTGATTAGGAAGAGGTTGCAAATCTGTTCTGTTGGTGTGCCTTCAGGAACAGGGTTAGGAAACACTGACTGGCAAGTTTTTTGTGAAAAATTGGCCTAACAAATTCATAATAAAAGCTAAGGCAACTGCAACAATTTAACACTAAATAACAGTTACAGTCTTCATAACAGCAAAGTAGTCAGTATTCTTGCTATGCTACAAATCAGATTCAAATGTCAACATTTTTTATTGTAGTTTTTTTTTTCTGAAATATGACAATACTTGCATTCTTTCGCAATTATGACACCTGTGATTTATTGCATGTCTCAGGGTGAAGTACGTAATGCATTTCACTATAATATAACACTTTAAATACCGGTGTTAGCATTAACACCGTATCATATATTTTAAGTCAGTCTATCATGCTATAACTGCTGCATATGCATTTTTTTATAAAAGGTATGATTGATAAATATGACTTTGAAGCCATTTAAAGTGCAGTGACTGATATCCATTATTCCATTAACACATGAAACTTGTAAGCTGATCATGTCTAAATTTATTGCCATCGTCAGTAGTGCTGTTGCTCCATCTCTCTGCATTTTTCTGATTGTGAAAAAATGAACATTGCAGTTTCGTGTTTACATTAGGGCTATGCTTCATGTAAGGTTCCAGCATCGGTATCACAATGTGCGCATCAATAGTCTCATCGTAAGATCTGCAATGTTGAGTCGGAATTATAGATGACCTGGAGCTACAGAACTCATTTTATTTGTCACTGCTAAGTCACTGCTAAATTTAATCATAATAGAGTGAAAGTTTATCATTTGCATGTGTTTTTAAAAAGTTAAGAGAGTTTGGGCACAAAAAAGTATGATGTTTGGAGGTGTACCACCGATTAATTTTATTTCATTATTTATACAATTAATTAATTAATTTTTTACTTAAATATTTTGTCTTGTTACCAGTCCAAATATCTACATTTCAAGCAGAAAGTAAGACAATTTGAATTAATTATCCTATTGGCAGATAATTGAGCTTGTTTTAAGGAAAAACTCATAGGGCTCTGTTTTAACTATCTAGGCACAAAGTCTAAAGCGCATTGTGTAAATGCATTAGGGCGTGTCCGAATCCACTTTTGCTATTTTAAAGATGGAAAAATACGCTTTGCGCCCTGGAGCATGGTCTAACAGGGTATTGCTTATTCTCTTAATGAGTTAGGGGTGTGTTTTGAGCATAACGTGCATTTAACCAATCAGAGTCTCATTTCCCATTCCCTTGAAGAGTCAATTGCGTCATGCCATGGCACATTTGCTATCTACATGGCGGACTTTGTAGGAGGAAACTTCCGCAACTTCACCTGAATACAGTGAAACAGATTGTTTAGATGAGCTTATATACAAGGCTTGCTTGGTTGTTATAGGCTGACGAGATAATTATTTTGAATGATGTGACACCTCAGTCTTCCTGGTAGAACTACCACTAAAGCTTTCATTTTTAATTTCCAGCAAATATGGATATAATAAATAATACTACTAATAATAATAACATTATACAAAAGCAAATTGTCACGAATAAGCTGAAAAAGCCCCCGACATGAAGAAGGCATGAAGTTGTGATTTTTATATTTAAGTAGAAAATATTCATTTTTTTAATATTTTAATCCTTTAATTTTTTTTCAAAAGTAAAGATATTTGTGTATTGCTGTACATCCTGTGTGTATTAAGCGTTTGGACGCATAGGCGCACAACTAATTCGCTTTGTGCTGGACTTTAGACCTGCTTTCAGTTGGTCAATGACACGGTCTATTTCAGTTTTTTAAAAATAGCAACGCACCAACAATGAGCCTTAACACACTTCCTTTATAGACCAGCACACCCATGAGTCCACAAAAAAGCACAAATGGATTTGTTATTTAAACAACATGGCACAAAACTTAAAAAATTAGGGTTGCGTTGGTCTGAAAAAGCAACAAATCGTACAAAACATGTTTTGCGCCTTATTGCGCTGGGTGTATGATAGGGCTCATAATTTTGACAGATTTTTTTTTTGAAGGCGAAAAAAAAACAGTATTTTTACTTGACCTACAATAGTTTTTAGATATTTTATTTATTTATTTATTTTCATTGTGATTATTAAATTTCTGTACCTGAATATTATTATACTGAGATATTCCATCCATTTGTATTGATCACAATATTTATTATAGAAAAGTAAAATATCGCAGTATCAGAATTTTCAATATCGAGCAGCCCTAGTTTACCGCTTATGAACAAAAAAATGAGTAGTCCAAAAATGATTAAAAGGGGACTTTGATACATCATATACACTTTTAAAAGTCAAGCTTCCAAATTTCCAACCTTAAGAATACGACACTAGAGTCTTTCATACATTTGCAACTTCAATATTTCCAACTCCTCTTGAAAGACACCTGAATTTTATTTTGTTACACTGAAAAGGATGTTTGACCAATGAGAATCCATCATGGGCCTGATCAAAACATCCTGTCTTTTTTATGTGCTACCTGATTTGGATGCAAATGATCTGCCCCTCTATATATGAATGCACTCTGTCCTTATTTCCGCCCTTTTCCTCGTTCAGCATACAAATGCATTGTATGTGACCTTTCTGTCACTATCTAGGGCTTCTTTATAATTGGGTCCAATTTGTTAATCAGCTCTCCTAGAATCGCTCGCTTGTTACTGTAGACCCTGCTACCCATTAAATGATTTGTTAATGATCTCCTAATTGGTAAGGACTATAATAATTAAGGATAATGCCAGTGCTTGGCATAGCCTCTTTAGGGACTTGTGTATAATGAGACTTGACGCGTTGACAAAAGACAAAGGCTCTTCTAAATCTCCTATAGAAATATTCCTGTTACAAAGACGCTTTCCGAGAGATGTCTGAAAAATTGGGCGGCGATTTGCTTTTTCAGGCATTTCAGAAATGTCAGATGCTGAATTGTTGGGAGACACTTCAATAGGATGTTGCAGCTCCCTTGTGTTTCAGACTTGGTGAGCAATCTAAATGTCCATCAATTGAAAAATCACCATCATCCTGAATCCAGAGCTCAGAGAAACAGCTACAGTGTTTAAAACTGAATATAGGCAAGAGTGTTGCAGAATGGCACTTGCTTATTACAGTTTTATGTCTCTGCGCATGTTATTTACTTTAGATGACACATTTGGAAAGAACAGAGAAGCCATTTGGGCTTTCTTAAAGACAATTAGCATGCAAATATAAGTGTGGATCAGAACAGGAGAAAAAAAAGTCCTCTTATCCTATAACCCCTCGCAGACCCATTACCTGCTGATCTCTGAGACACGGCCCTGCTGTGACTGTTGGAGCCAGAATTTGAGCTCAGAAGTCTTCGTTCTGCAGGTGGCCGCATAAAAACAGGACATCTTTGATGTTCAACAAACAAGATTAGATAAGATAACGTGAGATAAGACTAAATTGGCTAGGACAGAGCTGTACAACGTGCTAGCAGCATAGAGGACAGGCCTACAAAAGCGCACTGCAGCGAGTTTATTTCATGCTTTTCAAATAAAATGTAATGGAAAAATTTAACAACATATATGTTGCTTACAAACCATTTTACTTTGTCTGAATGCATGGCCAGTTTAGAATGGCTGTCAATGGTGAAACATGTTTAAAAAAAAATAACAGGTTGATGCATCAACCAGCAAGGGCTAACAAAGCAATGATAACCTGTATAAGCTTGATTGAAAAACACTAGTAAGACTCCTGCGAATAATGATTCAAAAAGACTATTATTAAATAACTGTATGTTAAATAGCTTTTTAAGACCACAGTACCCCATATTAAATACTGTTTGAGCTTTCACACAGTTTATATATAAAACAGCATGTAAATATCCCGTTTTAAATATTTGGAACATTTCTTATGTGAAACTCATGTGATCACGTCTCCACATGTACACAGTTGATCATATGATATGTCCACGAGTTTTGCATAAAAATAGGGTTCAGAAATGTTTCACATGTCCTCCAAATGGGATTTTAAGCTATCATTGCAGCTCATGTGTTTTTTCTGTATGCGGTTTTTCTGTATAGATAATGCTTTTTTATTTAAGCTTTAGGTCAGTGCTGATGCATCTCTCACCATATTTCTAAACAGGGCTTAACATTAACACCCGCCAAATACAGGTAGATTTCAGCTCTGGAGGGTTAGACAGACACCTCCACTATCCACTGTGGCTGGTTGGAAATCATTTTTATATTTTAGTTTTTTAAAGGCAGGGTTCGACAATAAGCATGGTCCAATATTCGTGCAAATGTGATATTAGAATCGAGAAACAGCACGACTAACATAACTGTGTTCGCGCGAGCAAAAGAATGATGAATAAAGAATGAGAGCATGATCACTAGTGCTAACAGCTGATAACTTGCCCAAAGCAACCGTGCCTAGAGGAAATGCAAGGGGTGCGATTGGTTCCCTTTGAAATAGACTGGACAAAGAGAGATGATCGTGCACCCACAGTCCTGCTGCTTTCAAGAGCTCAAGATTTAAAAAAAAAAAATACACATTCTTTTTGTAAGCAGCAGCGGTCACTGCTTTTATTTTAATTATTCTTAGAAAAGATTATTAACAGGCCCAACATTAACCGTGTGCACGGTATGTTTCACCTGTTGTTTGCTTACAGTTATTTTTGTTAATATGGTTTCATTATAATTTTTTACAATAACATTGCTTCAATGGGAGCTTGCTCCCCGTTTATGTGTAGTTAACTGGTGATCTTTTAGCGAGGACAGATTACTGTGCAAATTTTAGATACATGACAATAATTATATATTAAATGTAATGTTTTTTTTAAAGAAAAGTTTTGTTAAATTAAAAAGTGCACCTATAAAGCTATATTTTCCTTGTTTTTACACATTAAAAGTTGTGGCTAAGAAATACTTATTAGGTGTGGTCAGAGATAAATTTGGTAAATCCTTAAATTTGAGCCCTGAAAAGTCGTGAAATAAAAACTGATTGCATTGTGACACAACCCATTTGCTCATGCACACTGAGCAAGCTAATACACAATACACACAAGACGTTAAATGAATGAGAAGGCATGTGGACATAACACAATTTCTAAATCAAGTAATTTAGCATGTTAAAGTCAAATTTAACCTAAGTATATTTTCCCAACATGAAAAGTGTGGCTAGTGAAAATGGCGAGTGGCTAGTAATGTTCGAAATCTACTGGCCACAGTGGCTTGTGATCAAAAAATTCAATGTCAAGCCCTGTTTCTAAACCTGTAACATAGTTTACAATAATTCTGTTATAATAAACTTCTGTTTTAATAAGTTTGGTGACATTTATTGCAATGATAAGTGTTGAAAACAGGTCAGCTATGTAATATTTTTGTAAAGGCTGTGGTCCAATTCCTTTAGCATTCTTTGATGAAT
The DNA here is from genome assembly GCF_052040795.2 of Danio rerio. Taxonomy (NCBI): domain Eukaryota; kingdom Metazoa; phylum Chordata; class Actinopteri; order Cypriniformes; family Danionidae; genus Danio; species Danio rerio. The sequence continues at coordinate 33,929,945 of NC_141022.1, read as the reverse complement.
AGAAAGATCAGAAGAATGTCATTTATTGTTATAGTAATGTTTTACTTTAACCATTTGAACATATAAATGATTTCTAACCAAATAAAAGTGTTAATTTATTTCATTTAATTGCTACTGTAGAATAGAGGGATGCGCTTCTCTTGCAAAATGTTCAGGAATTGGAAGTCTGTGATATTTAGCAAACATGATAAGATACAATTAGCTTAGACAGTTAGCAGCAGGGAGGAGGAATGTGCGAAAGTACTTGAGAGCTGAAGCGGAGCAGTTAGGGGTCTCGTGGTGGAGATTAAATATTTATAACGTACCATTTTGGACAAATAATATGCAAAATTTAACACATTTTAGCCCACATGCCAACAGGGGCTGATGAGGACACACCAGTGAAACTTTAGAAATAATTTCATGTTTAAGGGCCAAAACCTCATGCAATATTCAAAGGCATGTTGTTAGCCTGCTGCAATCAGTGCTTTCAATTGCATATATTTTTGTGCTCAAGGTGAATCAGGAAAATTGTAGGTTGTGTATAAATATGGAGTGCATTCTTCACTGCTGGATCAGGTGCTTTTTTTGGATCTTAGCTGATGTTCTTATGTTCAGGTGTGCTCTGGAACTTGTCTTCATGCGATGCTCTGAAGATGCCCATAATTCAGGATGCTCTGGCAGTGCTGACCAACACAGTCATTATTCCTCACTCGGGATGGGACACCTCGCCCCTCCAGGATGACCGCAAACTGCACCTGCATTCCTCACAGGTGCTCCGTAATGCTACCGGGTGCCTCAGGTACACATTCTAATTAATACCGGTCCGAGTTTTTATGCAGCTTCTATTGTTTTTATATTCAGGGTTCCCACAGGTCGCAGAATTTTTGCAATATCATGGAATTTTAAAAGGTCTATTCCAGACATTAAAAGTCAGGGAATATTTATATCTGAAAACTAGACTGACACAGATTCAATTTATTAGAACTTCTATGTTAAGCCTGAATTGAATTTAATTAAATCAGATTAAATTAAATTAAGTGAAATTATATTGAATTGAACTGAATTCAACTGAACTGAACTGAACTGAACTGAATTGAATTGAATTGAATTGAATTGAATTGAATTGAATTGAATTGAATTGAATTGAATATATTTTTGGTCCTAGTCACGGATGATGAGGGATTTTTTGTTTATCGCTTTAAATTGTAGTTTGCTTTTATTAAAATGTGTTTTCTGTATCATGTTTATATATTGTTCTATTTTGACTGTGACAGTCACTTAAGTCAAATACAGTCAACAGTATCTGGTTAACTAGGCTAACATGCCTCAATACAAATTTTCAGAGCTTTGACTTCAAAATGAGTACTCCAAAGATTGGGTGTTACAAAGTAGATGACAGAAAGCTAAATGTAAAGTAAATGTAAAACAATATTGAGCTACATATTAATTATGGAAAAGGGAGAGTAAATTATTCATTGTTGTTCTCATATTAAAGTCATGCACAATGATATTCAAGCTAAAACCATTTTAATATTGGTATTATTTTAACATATTTTATCGTTATATTAATAATATATAAGCAGAACAAGGGCCTGTTTTTTTGTTCATTAGTTGTCATGCAAAGTCAGCTTTTTATTAAGTGAAAGTCAGGGAATTTGATATTTGTTCTAACATGGAAACCATGTTTGTTGTTCATTTATATCTCTAAACACTACCTGACAAAAGTCTAGTCTTTGATCCCAGTATTAAGAGCAACAAGTAATAACTTGACTTTGATCAAAGTCAGACCTTACTGTTCTAATTAAATCATTAAAAATCATGGCATGATCATATTTTATTGTGGTAAAATAAGCATAATCTAGAGGTCTTTGTCTTTCATATAAGCCACTTTTGATATCAAATGATCAACTAGAAGTCAAGTTATTATTTGATGTTCCTAAAGCTTGGATAGGCCACAAGACTTTTGTCAGGTAGTGTAGAAGTACCGCATCACTTAAAAGATCTGTGGTTTCTCTAGAGGCTTAAAATTCACCTAGAAGCAATTCATTGTTTTATTAGGTGATTATTCAAGTAACAATTATGCAAATATTATGTTAATTCCTCATAGCTTTCGTCTTGCAGTGTGACTTGATATGATGAATTTGCGCGCCTTCAGAAATGTCACAGTATATTGGGGTCTCAGCAGGCTAAAGTACATCACTGGATAATAGCACTGTGCTTCTCTGTGTCAACTAAACACATTTGAGAATTAGCTCTAAGGCTTTTCCAGGAGCCCCTTCACTGATAACTTAAGTTAATTGATTTGAATAAATAGATTCAGTTGCATTTGATGAATTTGGCTGGTCTCAGGCTCTGAGCATTAAACCATTTCGTGATGGAGCTCGTTCTGCCACTTTAGCAGGATTATATTCTGCCCACTATTGGACGGATTCAACAATAGGATTCTGTAGATCTGGAAAAGTGTTATGCACTGTGACTGCAGACCTGGTAGCATGCCAAAATCTTCTACTTATCCAAATTTTCTTTGGACCCCAAAGCGATTACATCATCTATTCTTTTTCTATGCTTTTATGTAGCATGGACGCATTCATTTGATCAAAAGTGACAATAGATGCCTATATTAATACACAATACTTCTATTTTAAACAAATGCTTTATTATATATATTAGCTACCCCTTTTTATTTTTTCCCCCAATTTTTGTTTAACAGATTTTTCAACACATTTCTAATCATAATAGTTTTGAAAACTCATTTCTAGTAACTGATTTACATTACATTGCCATGATGACAGTGAATAATATTTCACTAGATATTTTTCAAGACACTTCTATACAGCTTAAAGTGACATTTAAAGGCGTAACGAGGTAAATTAGGTTAACTAGACAGGTTAAGGTAATTAGGCAAGTTATGGTTGTTCTGTCGACTATCCAAAAAAATATATAGCTTAAAGGGGCCAATAATTTTGTCCTTAAAAGGATGTTTAAAAAAATAGCTTTTATTGTAGCCGAAATAAAACAAACAAGACTTTCTCCAGAAGAAAAAAATATTATCAGACATACTGTGACAATTTCCTTGCTTTGTTAAACATCATTTGAAAAAAATATATATATATAAAAAATAAAAAATAAAAGCGGGGCTAATAATTCTGCCTTAAAATGTATATATATGGCTGGCTCGAGCCCTGGCTGGGTCAGTTGGCATATCTGTGTGGAGTTTGCATGTTTTCCGCATGTTGGTGCAGGTTTCTTCTGAGTGCTCCTGTTTCCCCACAGTCCAAAGACATGCAGTATATGCAGTATATGAATTGAATAAGTTAAAATTTGCTTCATTGTGGCAACACCTGATTAATAAAGTGGCTAAGCCGAAAAGAAAATGGGTGAAAGAATGAATAAGTATATATATATTTATAATTATTATTAGTTTTTTTTAAACCGCTGGGTCTTAAAAAGTCTTAAATTACAAAAACCTTTATTTCCTAAAAGGACCTAAATTCACTTACATATTGTGTTGTAAGTGTTAAATCATTTTAAACAGGTCTTCTTTTTGCTTTGTCTTCCATTCAAACATCCATCCAATAACCAACAATACATTTTAATAAAACCTTATTTTTAATGTTTAAGTTTTATATTTCAAAGAGATACAGCTGTTACACATTTTTACAGCACATTCCCCAAATTAAATTCCCTAATCAGGGGAAAAACTAAAAACAATTAAACTATTCGTCACGATAATACAGGGCCATTAGAATTCCAGTATAAGTCTAAAATTTCATTTTTAATTGTCTTAAAATGGTCTTAAAAAGTCTTAAATTTGACTTTATGAAACCTGCAGAATCCCTGTTTTTAATTGCAATTATATTTCACACTATTGTAGTGTTTTTTATTGCATGTTGATGAACATTACATAGTGTTTGTACCTACTGTGCATAATTATTATGCAATAAAATAGGTTATAATGATTTTCCCATTTTTAAGCATGTCTAAAAACTCTTACATTCATTCTTAACCACAGAAATGTCAAAAAGAGATTCATAACACAATAATGTACTGTAATAAAACATTGTTATTGTAAGCTAAATGATTTGTGCATATTTTGCACAAATATTGTCTTGCAATTAACTAGAACAAAACATGGCCATGACGTGACTGACTTTTTGATGAGGGATTACAGCAACTCCTTGGAGTCCAAAGGTTTGGATGGGGGTTGGATTTAGCATGACAAAGGCATGGGAAAACCTCTGGCACTGTGTCAGATGTTTATGAATCTGGGTACTCCACTATGTGTGGTCTAAAAAGCCTGCTTAATTTGGTTTACTCCAGTGTGTCGTGGCTTTGTCTTCAAACTGTTAGTGCATCACGAATAAGTTGTAATCACATTTTTCACACATATTCAGGCTTCCATCATAGTGCTGTTGATATAGTGCAATCTTAATATAATATTTTCCAGTTGCTTTCTATTTTCTGCTTAGTCAATGGAAAGGTGCATTTTGATTGTATAACTAGAACTCACAGGAAACATTAAAAAGCACTTCTGGAGCTCAGAAACTTTTTTGCTTGACATTAACAACACTTTACATTTATTGCGCATACTATATGCACATACAGTGCTATACTTATTCCCTCTGCTCATCAGCGTTCAGGTCTGAAGCAGCAGGACTTGTAGAAAGTGCTGAGTCACTCTTGGATGGCTGGACTAAGCTCCCTACGCCCAGCGTGATAATTAATCCTCTTCATGGATGGCTGAGGAACTAGAAGTCTGATTGAATATTTAATGGTTGGACACAGTTGCCACACCACCTGCAGCTGCCTGAGACACACAGATCCCTTAGAAGCTTCTCAGAGAGAGAGAGAGAGAGAGAGAGAGAGAGAGAGAAAGAGAGAAAGAGGGACCACAGGATGCTCTCTTTGATTTCTCACAGCCACCTTCCAATGAGATCCTGCTCAGATCAGACTTCCCGATTCAGGTCTCCTGAGGCTCCAGCTCTTGGGAATCTAGGCCTGTTGCTTTGAGGCATGGTGATGCCTCTTAAAAATGATGTGTGAAATTTTGCTATGTTAAAAAAGCCTTTTTCTTGGTTTAAAAAGCCTTTTTCTTGGCTTCTGAGGAGCATTTTTCTTAGATGCTACTCAGAAATTACACAATGGTAGTTCATTTTCTGTATGTTGGAGAAAATGTGGAAAACAAATCATAGCCGTGTTTTGTAGATCTGATTTGTTATTAAAGGCTATTGAAGAGTAATACATACCGTACTGCCCTATAATTCAATTCAGGTTTATTTATATATCGCTTTTTACCATGTAGACTGTTTCAAAGCAGCTTGACATAGTTCTAGTAAAGTCAAGATTTTAGAGTTGAAGTTTAGTTTAGTTTAGTCTAGTTTAGTTTAGTTTAGTTTAGTGTGGTTTAAAGTCTGTTAGGCTTAGTGTGGTTGTTCAGTGTGGTTGGTCTGTTAGGCTCGACCAATATTCTTGTGGCCAAACTTCCTGTGTGGAGTTGCAGTCTAGGCGCCGAAGGCTGGAGAAGCTTGACGTTTAACGTGGAGAAGCTTGAGCAGGTTGAGTAGGGCACTGGCGGGAGGTCAGGCTGACCCACAGGATCAATGCGGGGACTCGTTTGTCACTGTGGTCTTTCTAGAATTAGTCTCATGCACTCCATTCCTCAATGACCACCACAGGATCAGCTCGGGATACAGCCTGGTCCAAGATTATGGATACCTTGGGACAGGGCTTAATTTGTGCCTGAACACAATTTGTGCTTAATTTGCCGGAATACAATTTGGGCTAAATTTGTGCCGGATCCACCTCTGAAATCTGATCCGGCACTTCATTTTACCAATCCCCCTACTCACCGCCCTCCTTCCCCGTCCGCTGTTCACTTTCACTTTGTTCTGCGACTCCCCAACGCTCTTCACTTTTGTCCACGTCACCTCTACATCCTCAGATAGTATGCCGGATCTGTTACCCCGATCTGTTCTGGGTCCTCCCGATTCACAAATTAAGCACTGCCTTGAGATCATCACTTCACAGGTTGTAGTGGTTAACGGTTTTTCTCTTAATGAATCAAACTCAGACTTCTTGTTGGCTATATATAAATAGTCCTACCCTACTATAAACACATGGATGGAGATCACAATGAGAATTTTTAACATGACATCTGATCGAAGTGTAACTAACATTATAGAAGTGCATAAAAAAGAGAAAGAAATAGCTGACTGAGTAATAAAAAAATGTGTAATGCTGAAAACCATCTGTCCTTTGTTTCTTTGGTTGGTTTGGTATTGACTTAGAAGCTCAATACCGGTGAAATGTAATCAATAGCATCCAACATACACAACGCTGAGTTCATGTGTGTTCCTGTGTTCTCTACAGGAATGTGAGCTCGGCCGGAGAAGAGGCCCGTCGCAGGATGCGGGAGTGTGAGGGTCTGACTGATGCGCTGCTCTATGTCATCCAGACAGCCCTGGGCACCAGTGAGATCGACAGCAAGGTTTGACCTTTCCCTCCTCTGCCTTTCTACAAAAGTGCGTGCATTCATTGGGAATTCTAGCAGGTTTATTTGTGCAGTTTTTGCTCCCCCACCATTCCAATACAGAAGCAGAGCACTTCGCCACTGCTAAATGTTAGATGAGAATGAAGGCAGAATGCAGAATAGTGGAAAACAATTTTGCTGAGTAAATCTTTCCAGACAGTTTAGTCTCAGATGGTGTGCTCATGGACCACCCATAGTCCATTGACTTACTGTCTGATAGATATTGCGCACAAACTCTTGATTTGGGGTGTAATTCCCTAAAGCATTGTTAGACAACTATGGTCTTAAATTACTAACCTTGTTCAGTGACTGTTTCAGTGCACATTTGCAAACATATACTATGAGGGTTTTCTGAAGTTCGTGTCCTGTAGTACTTATCATGCAGTCGTTATCATGCAGTACAATCCATATTTTCCATTCCTTTTGGGTTAAAGATGAGATGCAACCGAACAGGATTTTACTGCAAACATTTTAAAAACACATGTGCATGTGCTGTAGTGTCCTTGTTTATGACATAAAAGGAAATTAAATACTGAATCAAAACTGAATCAAAATTTCCAGGGTCCAGGGAATGCAGGGGCCGCAACTCAGTATTGGCAAACACTCATTCACACACACTCATACACTACGGACAATTTATTTTATTCAATTCACCTGGAGGAAACCCACATGAACACGGGGAGAACATGCAAACTCCACACAGAAACATCAACTAGTACAGCTGGGATTTGAACCAGCGACCTTCTTGTGAGGCGACAGTGCTAACTACTGAGCCACCGTGCTGCCCCCTAATACTGTTTTGACAAAGTTAATTAATGTTTTTAGTGGTTTTAGTGGTGCATTGTGCTATTATGGTTCTGAAGTGAATTATGTTGTTATATGGGAAATGCAACTCAGATTGGCTGACTTTCTACAACTTTCAGAAAGGAGTGCACATATTTTTTTTATTTATGAACCTGTGTGCACTGTTTTTGCTCTCATATATTGTTGCTTCTCATATATGTTTTACTGACACTGGCTGTGGTGATTCCAGCGGTTAAGAATTACATAGTGTTTTTTTTACAATTTCTTACTATTATTTATTAAATACATGGACTGTTCTGAAAATGTTTGATCACAGCTGATCACAGAGAGTTGGAACAGATCTTTTACTCCCTGTTTCTTTGCAAATCCTGTTCTGTGGACATGTTTATATGCATTACTACGGAGACATGCTAATGCCTGTCAATCAATTTGGTGGGTGGGTAAAATCACACTCTTACGTCACATTGCCGTGGCCCCAAAATCACTCAGATCCTATTTTAATGTCAGGAATTAAGGAGATTTGTGTTTCTATACCTGCACACAGTTCTGTCCAAACAGCTTACAAAAGTTGATTTTGCATGATGGGTGCCCATTAAAGCACTTGAACCTTGTTTAGATCTGGTGCTATAAGATGTTTTATAGTGTTTAATGTTATGTTTTTACATTTTTGTGATACATTGTTTTAGATCAGTAATGCTGGGTCTTCAGTCCTCATTCATTACTACACTGGCCACTTAGTTAAACAATCTTGGATGGTTAATCTGGTTCAAACTGGTAGAGTTTTAGGCATAAATACAAGACACCGTATCAAAGGAGTCAGATTAGTTTTTTTTTGGGCTTCTATTATTGCTTATACAGTACCACCAACAACTGTTTTGTATATCTGTGGTTGCTCTTAAGAGAGCTTTATGGTAATTACACAGATAAAGGCATGCTGTGACACACCTCTCTATACCGAGTCTACATTTTGTTTGATTTTCGAGGGGTCTCTGTTACTAGCATAATACTCGGTGAGAACAAGTTTGAATGAGAAAAAAAGCACATCACACTTTAATCCCTCTGAAAGCATTTACAAGATCAAAGTCGTCCTCTTTGTTTTTCCTGCCTCACTGCTCATCACAATAGGATTAGTTCTCCAGCTCTCCACTGGAATCCGTCCAGAGGACTAATCTAACAAGAGACTATTAAGAGTTCAGAGCACAATAATGCACAGCCTTCCCAAAGAGGACAGATTGTCTTGCAAATAGAAAAAGACATTTTGATATTTACTGTGTAAATTCGAGTCAAGTCAGACCTCTTGAAGTTGTGCTTCCAAAAGATTATACTGATTATAAAAGATTATTCCCATTTGCAGGTGCTTCTATACTTTGCACACCTCATAATATGAAATAATTTTTTTTTCTCTCCTATATTTGTGCACAAAATGCACCCTCTTCCAGACCATCGAGAACTGTGTGTGCATCCTGCGGAACCTGTCCTACAGGTTGGCGGCAGAGACGTCTCAGGGGCAGCAGATGGGATCGGAGGAACTGGATGGGGTTCTGTGCACGGATGCCAGCGGGAAGGATGCAGAGAGCTCCGGCTGCTGGGGCAAGAAGAAAAAGAAAAAGAAGAGCCACGATCAGGTGGGCCGGGGGTTTTTATCCCTGCAGCTGCTGGCAATTAGCATCACTTAGCGGCATTCGTGTGCGGGTCGCCTGCGTCGACACTCGTCCTCCTCCAGTGGATAATTACGTATTTTCCAGGCTGATTTCATTTAGTTTCTGAAAACAGATGAAGACAGGGGCATCGGCAGTGTTTGTTCTGCATTTGCATGGCATGAATAGCGAGGTAAAAGGTGACATTACTTTGCATTGTGGCTTTTAAATAAATAAATAGTGTCATCTCTTTCGGTAACAACAATGCAAATGCACATCTGGTTGTGTGGCAGTTGAACGTGTCCTGTCTCATCAATTATTCTGTATACTGAAAAACTTGTGATCTTTAGCTTCAAAGATTTGGTAATGCATGACAAAAAAGAAATGTTATTTCTATTTCCTATAGCAATACTATAATATATTAATCATTACATATACTATGGTATGATCATCAGATAGCACATTGAGCTGATTCACATTCAAGCCTGGCTTGAAACATTGACGTGTCCTGATTTCTTCTGTTCTCCCAAGCATTTCCTGGTGCGTCTATACAGTGCTTCTAAATAAAAGTGGCCAAAAATAAATAGCATCTGGCACTTTCCATGAATGGAGTACAATTTGCTGTCCCATTAAACTTTGGCACAAATCTCATGGTTTTTTTGTTGTGAAACCCCCTCCATCCTTTTTAAATTAGGATTTTGGCCTGCCACCTCTCAAATGTGTTTAGCAATTAAAAGCATAGAACAGTGTCATTTTTTTATTTTTTTACAGAATAAATATTAATTTTTTTTGTTGTAGAATAAAAAAACATTTCCATTCAAAATATTTGGCCCACTGCATTTTTAATTACACAAAGCTGTGAGAAAAAATTAAAAGGCTACTTTTAATTTTCAGTTTCTCTGGATTTATTAGGTAAGGGTTTGCTTAAAATGTAGATTTTTATTTATTTCTATATGAGCAATTTCACACACGTAGCAGTGTGAATTGGCTGAAATTTGGCACTAGTGTGAGGCGTGCGTTGGCACGAAATCGCAGGCCGAGTGCCTTAGTGCCCTCACAGTGATGATACACAACCATATCACACTACTACAATTGTGAGATTGCGTTTATAAAAAAGTTTGACAGCATAATCATGAATAAAAAAAAAATCAAACACGGAGAATCTAGAACCCTTTTGTATGAGGAACTACTTTCTTCCTCCATTTATTCACATCTGCAGCTGACGTCAGAACAGCAGAAACCATTAATTCATCAGCAACTTCACTTTAGAGTTAGTATTTAAATGATTCTCTAGCATAATGTCTAAAGTGATGACAAAACAGGTGATTTTGCTTACATTTTAAGATTATAAGGCTGAATGCCATGAAATGCCATCAGTCTAGAGACATTTTCCAGTATTTTTGTTGCAATCAAATCACAATAATTAACCCCAAAAAAGCCAAAGCAAAGCAATCACAACCAGATTACTGTTGTGTTTGCGATATAGAAAAACGCTTAACACGTGGGCATTTCTCATTTTATTTGTGTTTACTGGACTAGTCTGGAGTAACAAAAACAGGAGACTCATTAGAAACAAATGGTCAACCAAAAATAAACTCAGAGCTATACAAAGAGTGGCCAACCCAAAATACATACATTCCTGATATCTGAGTCCCATCTCACACTCAGTACACTAAAATTGTATGGTATAAATACAGCACTACAACATAAAAAGACAGAGTTTGACTTAGAATGTCACTTGCCTGTTTAATAATGATTTGATCAGCTGTAGTTTGAAATTACACTGTTTTTTTATCTTCTAAGGCAGGGGTGTCCAAACTCGGTCCTGGAGGGCCGGTGTCCTGCATAGTTTAGCTCCAACTTCCTTCAACACATCTCCCTGGAAGTTTCTAGTATACCAAGAAAGAGCTTGATTAGCTTGTTCACGTGTATTTAATTGAGGTTAGAACTAAAATATGCAGGACACCAGCCCTCCAAGGTCCAGTTTGGACACCATTGTTCTAAGGGCTTATTATGTGGTCTCTGTCACCATCTTGTGGCGTAACGTCAACTATCTTTGCTCCGCTCAATGACAGGCTAATGGCCACCGGTGCGCTGTCTCAGAAATGATAACTATTTAAAACAGGCACTATCCTTATAAATAAACTGCATAGTTACAGTTTGAACAACTACATTCTCGACTAAAAAGCCTCAAAAGTACATTATGTTGTCCAACAGCTGCAATATTTGTCAAACTGTAGAGTGTCTTCTGCTTCTTGCTGTATGTGGGTGGAGCAATACAGAAGGGTGAAGAGGCTGGAAGAGTGCTGTTATTTGCTAAATATCTCACTGCTATCAGGCGATCAGATTCAAGAACCAGACAGAACTGTTGAATAAATTTATATATTCCACATTGGTATCGTATTATCTAATAATGTAGGGAAGCATAAACAATACATTTTTGCTAAATGTATGCCTTAATTGTCCATAAATGATAAGCACTTCAGGAGTTTGCTAAATATTAGACATGCCACAAATATTGCTCACAGGGTTGTAAAACTAAACAGAAAATAATACACATAACTGATCATTTTGACACATTATTTGTAGAGACATTCTGTCTAAGATACCTCTCTCAACCAATTACAGATATCTTGTCTGTATGTAATGACACCTGCTCTGTCTCTGCTTTCAGTGGGATGGTGTTGGGCCTTTTCCCGACTCCAGTGACCCTCCGAAGGGACTACAGATGCTATGGCACCCGTCCATAGTGAAACCATACCTCACTCTGCTGTCTGAATGCTCGAACCCGGATACACTGGAGGGAGCGGCTGGGGCTCTACAGAACCTGGCAGCGGGTAGCTGGAAGGTAGGCCCCACCTTAAAGCCTGTGAGTAACCCGCACCTGAAGAGCCACAACCCACCCAGACTGGCTCTGGCACCAGCATTATGACTGATACACATACACATTCATATTTCAATATTGTCTGTCAAGGTCACAGAGTTCTGCAAACGGATAGCTTAGACAACACAGTGAACTTCATATCGAGAACAAAGCCTCTTTTGAAAGAACAAAGCCAGTGTGTGAGAACTGACAGCTTGAAACTCACATCTTCAAATGGATACAACGTAGAAAGGGTCTCAATTCTCAGTCGGAGTCTTGAAAGTGTAGACAGCGACTCGGATATTCACATTTCACACTTCAGAATCTACTGTTATGCTCATTTTCTGCTCATATTATACGGATGAAATAATGCAACCTTGTCAACAAAATCTCGATGCATCTTGATAATCATCTTCCATCTTTTTTTCTGCGCCTCCAGTGGTCGGTCTACATCCGAGCTGCCGTTCGGAAAGAGAAAGGACTTCCCATTCTAGTGGAGCTGCTGAGAATAGACAATGACCGGGTGGTGTGTGCCGTGGCCACAGCTCTCCGAAACATGGCCCTTGATGTTAGGAACAAGGAGCTCATAGGTGGGTTCGAGACACGGAAGTGTGTTTGCCTCAAGCTAACATTTTCTCTTTGACTCCAGCTGAGCCGAATGCCGCAGAGGTACGTGTACTTTTAAATTACTTGTAAGGCAGAAAGGCTTTTCAAGATCCATTTTCTTTTTTGTGCAAGCGTGTGTATTTGTTATGTGTGTTTCAGCGGGTGGGCATCCGTGTAGCGTTTTTAGTAAGGTATTGCAGTGAGGTGAGGTGGCATTGTTTGAAAGGCTGCTCACGACACTAACAGACTATTGATCTTTATAATAGTTTGTGTATTCTGATGCGCCCTCCTTGTCTCCATGGCAACCGCTGGCGCACTTTCAGTCTGGTCTCGGCCCTGCATGAGTTCGAAGGCATCTGAATCTCTTTTGGAATATAGGGCAAGAGGAAAGGCATAAAACTGTACAAATGTCGAGACGCCAGCACCATCAGAATACTGATCCTGTGGGTTCTTTGCGGATAGAGCAGTTCAGACGTCCTTCATTATTTAAGGAAATCAGTCATGAAGTGGGCAAAGCTGCGCATGGGAACCTTTCTTTCATGTAACTTGAATGCAGTTAAAAGCAGTTTTATAGTGCAGGTTGTTAGGCTGAGGATTTGCTCCCCGGTGGGAATGGCCATTTTGCGGTCACGTTAAGTGTAAGCGAGCTGCTGGGCAGAGATGTAGGTATATTGTTTTGGCACTTCCAGTGCTCCAGCCATGAGGTTCAGTGCATGTAAAAAGCTCTGCATGCCCACGGTGTAGAATTTGAATCTAGATTCTTCATTTGTGAAAAGGCATATAGTTGTTTTATTTCCTTTCTGACTTTTTCGTTTCTTTACTTTTTATCAAAGGCAAGTATGCCATGAGGGATCTGGTACATCGTCTACCAGGAGGCAACAATAACAACAGTACTGGCACCGGCGGATCTAGCAAAAGCATGTCCGATGACACTATCACAGCGATCTGCTGCGCTCTGCATGAAGTCATCACCAAGAACATGGAGAACACCAAGGCACTTCGTGATGCCGGCGGCATCGAGAAACTCATTGGCATCGCCCGCAGCAAAGGAGACAAGTTAGTATTTTAGTTTTTCGAGTTCAGACTACACAGATTAAACAATTTTGACTACTTAAAATAATGTGAAAAATCATTGCTTGTCTTTTTTATGACATGGATGAAGGCATAACTGGGACTTCTTAAAATAAGGGTGTAAACAAACAATTGCTACACCGAAGCATTGTGTTTTGTACTGGCTCTTCACACACACACACACACACACACACACACACACACACACACACACACACACACACACACACACACACACACACACACACACACACACACACACACACACACACACACACACACACACACACACACACACAAACACACAAAAAAAACTTATCTTCTCAAAAAAAAGAAAAAGAAAACATAACAGTTGACACATTATGGTAATATCATAGTCCTTTTTGTCAAGCTTGAAATCTGTACTGAAGATTTTCTGTGTTCCAAGCTGTAATGCAACTTGTCAGGGTGGACCAAACTCATAGTGTCCCAGTCTTGTATGATCTCAGGATACAATGATTAATTAGAGAATTTAAACTAACTCTGAAAATGTACTCTTTTACAGTGTAAAGTATATTTAAACTGAAATGAAATGTATCAAGACATTCAATGCTTATTATGAAATTACTAAAGCAGTTAGTTACATTATTAGTTAGTTAACTTTATTTTGATGGTCCATTTAAGTATTAGTGGACTGTCTGCTTTATATCTCCTGACACTGCTCCTTCAACAGACATTTAACAAACCATAAAAAACTTTTAAATTCAACAATCGGACAATCAAAATAAAGTGTGACCGTTTAAAAACTTTATTTGTCCCCGTAGGAAAATTTATTTGCAGCATACACTCACAGAGACATCTGACATTTCACATTTGGCATTTATATAAGTAAATCATTTAAAAAACATGATACCTCTAAAAAGATATACAGTCTACTGCCTATCAACGGCAACTGAGGAATTTAAAAACTTAATTGTTTGAAGTATAAATGATCATTTTATCCTATTACTTACGCATCTGGGAACACTATATCGACGACCTGATGGTAACAATTGGAAGGTGTAGGATAAAGGATGTCTCTGATCATCATGATAGCCTTATTTAGTCCCTTTACTTTGTATATAATATCAATACTCTTCAATTTTATTCCCAACATCTTACTGGTTGTTGTTACCACCTTCCCCAGTGACCTCTTCTGGGCCTCAGAAGCATTTACATACCAACAGATCACACTAAATGTTGCAATACTTTCGATAAAAGCACTATAAAACATGATCAACAATGTGTTGTCAACATTAAAGGATAATAGTGTCTTTAAGAAGTACATTCTCTGTTGAAGCTTTTTCCTTCTACAGTCAGTCCATACATCCCACTTAAGTTAATAACGTGTTCCTAACTTGCTTTCCATTAATTAATGTGGGATAACCTGTTGAATTCTAGAGCTTTGATTTGGTCACCCAGTCAATCATTTTATTGTCTAATAAAAATTATTTTGCAAGTGTAGCAGCTAATATGCTAGGTGAAATACAATTAAAAGCCGATGAGAGATCCAGAAAAATAGTTTTTGCTTGAGTTTTTGGTTTCTCCAGATGAGAGTGCAACAGGAACAATATAGTTAAAATTGCATCATCAACTCCTCTAAAGGGTTCATATGCGAATTGCAGAGGATCTATAAGATGCCGTGTTTCAGATAAAACATACTTCATTGTGAGAACATTTTTGGGAAGCATATTTGGATAGTGCAACCAACAGCCTTTCTCTTCATGCAAACCAAACCTGCTCCCAGGAGATATTAGGATAAATGGAAGTCCAGTGGATCCAGTAGTATTTGTGAGCTATTGCACTGTATCAGTTAACTCTGAGAGTGCATAACAAGACACACAATTTAGTTTACTGCTAACTTTACATGACTTTTTACAATAGTTTTATTCTACAGGGATGCATTCAAGTTAAGACTTTTATGTTACAAAATACTATTTCAAATAAACGCATTTGTTTTGATGCTTCTGGACATGGCCTTGGCCACAAAAAAGATATATAAAAAACTATTGATCCCAAACTATTCCAGAGCAGTACTTTTTTAATGAATTGATATTTAGAGGAATACATCTACTCAGTATTTACAGTGTATGTTATAGCCTTTATGGTTCCCATTGGAGATTATTTTGTACTTAGGAATTCATCTGCATAATGAAATCTATGCAGAGGATTGAACTCAGATTATTTTACTGAGCTATTCATAGCCACTGTTGTTTATAGAGTTGAGAATGTACTGTGAAGTGTCTGCATTGTATTATGCAGTTTTATTTAGTTTGCACTCTGGTGAAGGAATCTATTGTATTGGCAGTCCCAGAAATGGATTAGAATCTTAACATTCATTTCCTATATTGCTTTTGTCATTGCTTATGGGCCTATGTTCTCCATTTTCCCCTCTGTTTCCCTGCAGACATACACCGAAAGTGGTGAAAGCAGCATCTCAAGTTCTCAATAGCATGTGGCAGTACAGAGATTTGCGGAGTCTCTATAAGAAGGTAATGAGTTTGGTAGAACTCGCTGTTATTACATCTCTTACATGAGACATTTCTGCTGCCAAATAGGTATATCCACAGAATCAAATTGTATTTTAAAGCATTTCTATTTT
The DNA here is from genome assembly GCF_052040795.2 of Danio rerio. Taxonomy (NCBI): domain Eukaryota; kingdom Metazoa; phylum Chordata; class Actinopteri; order Cypriniformes; family Danionidae; genus Danio; species Danio rerio. The sequence goes on along the minus strand of NC_141022.1, from coordinate 33,913,833 downwards.
AAATGCATGAAATGTTTGTTTGTTTGTGTCTGTCAAACACTTGTAACCAGAAGGTTTTGATGAGGGATGTTTCATGCTCCAATTATTTTTCGCAACAGGACGGTTATTCTCAGTATCACTTTGTTGGCTCTTCGTCTACAATTGAGAGAGACAGACAACGACCTTACTCCTCCTCTCGCACTCCATCTATCTCTCCTGTGCGGACCTCACCCAATAATCGATCAGGTGAGAGCAGCTCCGCTTTCCTCCATTTTGACCACAAGTGATATCATTGACATTTGCTTTGCACTTTACCGTCAGTGTCTTTATCTCTTTGTCAGGAGTAGATTAGGGGAATACAAAAAAGTACTTGGAATGATCAAAACTACTTATTTTTAATGCAAGTAGGCAGTGGGTTGCATAAACACCTAGTCAACTAATCAATCTGTATAATAGGATTGTTTCAGATGGACAGAGTGCACTGAGGTGGAATTGGCCAGGGGCTTGAGACACACTGAACTGTTAAACACAATGCTCAAGGTGCTGGGAATGCTCAAATTTTGGCAGAGCATCTCATTTTTCAGTGTTTTAGGGATAATGATTGAATTCTGGCCTAACTTGTTATGGGCTTTTTCATCATTTTAAAGATGACCTATTATATTCTTTACTTTTAGGCTTTATGTAGTTCCAAAGACGTATTTTACACAAAAAATGTGTCTTTTGAACACTTTCAGTGAGTATTGTCAGCTATAAGTACAAGATTTAAACAAACTGCTGAACTTTTTCTTTAAAAAAAAGTCTGTTTAAGGTACAAGGGGCAGAAAATAATTTTTAGATGTTTATATATATATAAAGATCTAAACTGAATTATATAAAAAATATTAAATAATTATAAAAATAATTAATGTAAAAATTGACTATAAAAATGTGCAGTTTACAGTTTGAAATTCCTTTAAATTATGCCATTATGTGATCACAGAGGGAACACAGCTGTCATGATCTGGGTACACCATGATATTTGTACATTCCAGCTGATGGCAGGACAGAGAATAATGTGCTGTCTGTTGGGGCGCTGCGCATATCCTAATTACACAGCACTACAGAAGGGTCTGTTCTGTTCAATTAACACGCTTTGTTTAGCAGGCGCTGTCCATTCTATAATTGTGTTTCAATACCAATCTTTATTTTAGTAGATTCTGCTTTTGCACTTGTTCTATGTCTAGCAGTGCTGCTGTGTCATCTTCAGCCTGTGATGAATCAGATTGCTCATTATGTTTATTCAAGTGTGGACTAAGGGCAACCTGAATATTAAATGCTCATAATGTGCTCAAATATCATGGGACAAACAAAGAGAAGGGCATATTTATTCTACCTGCTGGTCAGGAGGGTGTGGTGGGGAACTATCCCAATGTCGTTATTCGAGTTGTTATTCTAAGGGAATTTAAAATTTGTACATTTGCAAGTAAGATTGTATGACAATCTGATAAACTAGACTGTGTAATGGACAACGGATTTACTTTCAACAAAGAATCACTCATTAGCATCCAGAATAATTTAATGATGACACAGAAGCAATTCTTACTAATAAATACAATAACATGTTTTGTTTAAAATTAAAAAAAAATTTTCCAACTCATGGAACCTTGTGAATTTTCACTATAATTACAACAAACTAAGGCAAAGATCGATGATGCCATGACTGAGTATAGAAACATAGGAGCTGTCATCTTCATTACATCCTTCCGGACTCCTGCAGAAGTCATATTCATACATGAGCTAAAGCAGAGATGCACAAACCAATGCCCGCGGGCCAAAGTTTGCCCATGCAAATCTTTGATTTGGCCCACCATCCCATTTGAGTTGAGATGCCTACCACCTCCATTATAAGCTGTTTAGGACAAAAGCGTCTGCGAAAATGACTAAATTTAAATGAGAGGGGAATGGGCAATTATCTTTGAAAGAGATCATGATTTCGAAGTACTATGTAACATTTTGTTTGTTTGTTTTGTAATTTGTTTTGTTTTATAATTGAATTTGATTATTTCAAATGTAAATACTGTCACTCGACGGATAGAGGGCAATGCACAAGACATCGGCATGCAGATCAAGGCAAAGGCAGGTGCAGCTTAGTGTACACAGCATTGTGTTAATAATGTGGTTGTTTATGTATTTACTGTAATAAAGTCATTATATATATATTTCTTTTAAATATACTGCATTAGTTATTATAATTTAAAGCAATATTTTGTAGTTATTTTAAAATATTAGGAAACTAATTATAAAATTACTCATGGACACTTTATTTTCATTATTTATTTTTCAACCCGGGCTCATTGTGGAAACGTAGCCCCGCGGACGTTTCTGCGGACCACGAGATACGTCCCGGGAGGTACGTATTCGAGCGGTTTTCGTTTTCGCGGATCCGTGAGAGGCCGCTGTGCGCGCTTTTTCGCGTCTCGGGCGCCTCTCGGGAGCACGCGCCGATCGCGCCCGCACTGTTCTCGCGCAAAAACAAAAAGCCGCCGGATCGGCCGACCCGGCCACCCTCCTCTTCCTCCTTCTCCTCCTCCTTCCCTAAACCAAAGCGACGGTTTGTAAAGGCCGTCCACCAAAAAAAAAAAAAAAAAAAAGCAAAAGCCCTCGTCTTCGATTTCCGCGTTTTCGGATCCTGCCGCTTTCTCGCCCTTATTTTTCGGATTCTGTTTTTTATCTTACCTGATTTCTGGAACCGCTGTTCCCCGGACTCGATCCCGGTCGTCGTGCTCCGCTCCGCCGAAGCAACACTGTGAGCTAAGCAGACAAACTGGTTGCATCGGGAAAGCCCTCCACTCGGAGACGAGCCGTCGGTCGGCGAGCGCGAAGAGGAGGAGCGGAGCGGCGCCACACCGCCCCGCAGCGTTCGCTCGAAAAAACTAAACGCGGCCGTACGTACCTCCAGCCACGTAAATCGCGGTCTCCAGAAACGTTCGCGGGGCTACGTTTCCAGAATGAGCTTGGGTTGTTATTTTTGGGCCGGCATAAGAAAAACTTTGGTTCTTTGGCCCAGCGTAAGGAAATGTTTGGGCACCCCTGAGCTAAAAAGTGTTCAAAATGTATTTTCATGGTAGTACGAAGCAATAAAAAAGTGAAGGCCATCAAGGAGAAACAAACCCGCTAAAGCAATTGCTGATGAAAGTCTTAAAACCAGTGGAGCTTTTATTATGCCACAGCCCACCGACTCTGGTTCTTACAGTCTTAATCAAGTTTTGAAGAAACAGCACAGTTTTATCAGTCTACTAAAACACTCAACATGTTAAAGCATCTTTGGTATTTCGCTGTTTCTATAAAATCACTTTGGAAAAATAAGGGTGTGGGATGTCGTTACCATTGACCACACAAGACACGGTCTGTGTGTCACTGGTTTAAATTGCTTGTTTCTCTGGATTTATTCATTCTTTGAATCATTTGGGATAACGTAAGTTACATAAGTCAGCAAAATATGTAACACTATTACATTTTAAATGTTATATCAACTTCAATATTATATTTTGTGCATTTAATGTCCAAGCATTTCTCGAAAGGAATGTTCACCACAAAAGGACAATTTGCTCTTACTATAATTACCTATATATAGATGATTTGTTCCCTCAGTAAAACATTAAAGAAAAGTTCTAGATGAAACCGTGGTACTTGGTCATGCATAAAATGCAAGTCTATGGATACTGACAAGTTGAGAGTAAAAAAGCAAACAAACATATCTACTTAAAACAAAATTTACAGCTTCAGCTCCTGACAATATGAGGTCTGATTAAGTGAAACACTGGTCTGTGTTTCACCCCATTTATTACACAATCACCTTTAATTCCCATCTTGGATGACCTGAGGGGGAATAAATTGATAGCAAATTTTCATTTCTGGGTGAACTGTTCTTTTTAAAAATGATTTTGTTAAATGACACTCATATTAAAACTTTATTTTAATGAAAATTCATTCTACGATTTCCATAGTAAATTAGCATAATCTTAACATTAATCACTGTTATAAAGTGTTTTATGAAGTGTTACCTTCTAAAAATCACATCTGGTAACGCACTCCCTTACGGAAAGTTTCTAGACAGCTTTATTTAAGCGAACACAAAACTGGCAAGAAAGGTGAAATAAATGACTGTTGAAGGAACGAGTAAGAAGCCCAGACAAACCCAATCAATTACCTGACCACTTCCATTTAGCAATTAGAAGCAGAGCACAGACAATTGTTTGCCTCGAAAGGCAACAAGAGAATTGCTTCATTACAGTAAATGAGTTTTTTATGTAAAATAAAAGATCTTTTGATGGAATGAGATCTTATTGGACTTTCAAATATGTCAAGACACTTTTGCCTTTGCGAACAGGCTGTTTATTGAGCCCTTACTCACTCATTATTGGCTGTGTCTTTTTGTTTTTTAGCAAGTGCCCCCACTTCGCCTCGAGACATGATGAGCTTGAAGGAGAGGAAGACAGATTACGAGTCTACTGGAAGCAACTCTACTTATCATGGAAACAAAGGCGAGCACACCTCCAGAAAAGATGCTATGGCAGGTAAGGCAGCAGTTCAGAAGTTTAAAGCTTGCATATAATCGCCACCAAGTCACTGACATAGCCAACACTGATTATAAAACAAACCATCAAATATACCTTGAACAAAGGCAAAGAGATTTAACAATCCCATATAGAAATCTAATATATGGCATACAAGTTCATATTTGGATTTTCACATACAGTCCCTGTTAAAAAATTATCATACACCGATTACACCCTGCTTTAAAAGACTTTCAGGATAAAGTTATAGAAAGGCACAGGTTAGAAGAAGCCTACAAAACATTTGCAAGGCTGGAAAAGTTTTGTGGAATGAGATTTGATTTCATGCTGTATGACAAATAAAGTAATTATTAAGGGGTATGATGATTTTTTTTTTTTTGACACTGTATAAAAAATATATGACATATGATATATGCAACATATACTTTGAAAAATTCTAAAAATTGCCTTAACATATTACAAATTTTCCACCGTTTTATTTTCAAATATGTGCATATGCATTTGAATATACACTTACCTGTCCATCTGCAAATTTCTAATCAGCCAATCACATGGCAGCAACTCAATGCATTTAGGCTTGTAGACATGGTCAAGACGATCTGCTGCAGTTCAAACTGTCATGCACAACCATCTCAAGGGTTTACAGAGAATGGTCTGAAAAAGAGAAAATATCCAGAGAGCTGCATCTCTGTGTGCGCAAATGCCTTGTTGATGCCAGAGGTCAGAGGAGAATGGCCAGACTGGTTCCAGTCGATAGAAAGGCAATAGGAACTCAAATAACCACTTGTTACAACCGAGGTATGCAGAAGAGCATCTCTGAATGCACAACACATCCAACCTTGAAGCGGATGAGCTACAGCAGCAAAAGACCACACCAGGTGCCACTCCTGTCAGCTTAGAACAGACAGACTGGTTTCTTGTACATGATAATGAGTTCACTGCACTTAAATGGCCTCCGCAGTCATCAGATCCCAATCCAATAGAGCACCTTTGAGATGTGCTGGAACGGATTCACATCATCAACAAATCTGCAGCAACTGCCTGATGCTAATCTCTGAGGAATATTTCCAGTATCTTCTATTTTAGAATCTATTCTAGATTCAGTTTAAACTATGCCACAAAGGATTAGGGCAGTTCTGAAGGCAAAATCGGGTTCACCACAGTACCAGTAAGGTGTGCCTAATAAAGTGGCCGGTGAGTGTGTATATATGGCCATATTTGAAACAAAAAGTTAATATATTTGAACATTTGGGTGTATATGTTGAAACCAAATATTTTTTGTGTCATACAACTCATTAGGCACATAATGCCATATATCAGATTGCCACAGTATGTAGCCTTCCTGTGGCTCAAATGCATGGTGTTAGCTATGGCAAGGTTGTGGTTTGGACCCTGTGGCACAGCAGAAACTGATCAAATGTTTGCCTTCAGTGCAGTTACTGTAGATAAAAAAAAACAAAACAAAAAAAAAACATCTGCCTGCTGCATAAATGTTAATGCACTTGTAACAGTTTAACAGTTTTATTCACAGAAAGCTATCTGTAATCTCACCTGTGCATCTTGGTGTGATGTACTTTATCTCAACAAAATGTATCTGCACCTGTAAGATGATGTAAACTCCTGCAGTTCTGGAGTATATAAAAAGCAAAATTACCATCCGGTCCTTAGAGAGTCTTTATAATTCACTGTCTCTGCAGCTCAAATCTCCAGTGGAACATCTACACTGTTCAGAGGTGCTTACATGTCTCCTGCTGATGACATCAAGCATAACCAGGTGAGCTCAGCGCAATGTTTTGGAGATACTTTACTGTATGGTTGCATTATTTGCAAAACATTAGTGACCAAGTTTGTTCATGCTAGCTCAGGTATATTACATCATATTAACAGACTTTTCAGATTTTAATAATAATTAGTAAATGTTGAAATTAACATCAACTAAGATTATTAAATACTTTACTGCAAAATGACAATAGACAACTTCTCAGGCTAATCCAGGAGATTTAGAATTGTTCTGTGTCGATATTAGCCTATGAATAGTAAAAAGGAAATAATTGTTAATTCTGGGTTAATAATGAGCAATGTGAAATGTCAGTTTTCCTTTTACCTGTTCACAAGTGTAAGAAGCTGTAGATAGACAGTGCTCAGCATAATTGAGTACACCCCATTTTAAAAATGAATAATTTTATCCATTTCTCAGTGAATATAGGCAATGTACTTTGATGTATTTAAACAAAACTGATTTATTAAACTGATGTATTTATTAAAATAATATTTTAGTCACCAAACATATTTAGAAATTGAAAGATAGTACAATTAAATTTAAGCAAAATATTGCAAAAAAATATATATAAATTACAACCTACAAAATGTCAACTAATTTTTTCATTTTTTTGCTTCTCTTGATTTTTTTCTTTTTTCTAAATTTGTATTTAATATTTTTCTATAACATAAATTAGTATGTACTAGTTTTTGGACTGTTATCGTAAGTTATTTTGTTAGAAATAAAAATTTATTTTTTTATTTTGTTTGGCTTCTGTCCTGACTAATCTAATGTATATGCACACACATAATATTGTAGAGCTTCCTATAAACATGTGAATCTAAAAGATAGATTTGTGGGGTGTCTAATTATATATGCTAAGCATTGTATATTACGATTATACCAAATAACCCTGTTATTTAACTAAATGATCATTTTAGTTGCTTTTTAAGGACTGTCTTTAAAAATTGTGTGGATGATTCCTGCCTAAGTATATATGTGCTATTTATTGAGTCTGTTTCTCACATCTAATAAACGTTATATTACATTAGTAAATTTTATCATGCATTACATGGAGCTCAAAATAGCATGTGACCCTGGATGACAAAATAAGTCTTATGTTGCATGGGTATATTTGAGGGAATAGTCAAAAACCCATTGTCATTTATTCATTCATTAATTTTTTTTCGGCTTAGTCCCTTTATTAATCAGGGGTCGCCACAGCAGAATGAACCCCCAACTTATCCAGCACGTTTTTACGTAGCGGATGCCTTTTCAGCCGCAACCCATCTCTGGGTAACATTCACACACTCTTATTCACACTCATACACTACGAACAATTTAGCTTACCCAATTCACCTGTACCTCATTTCTTTGGACTGTGGGGGAAACCGGAGCACCCGAAGGAAACCCAGCCAACTGACCCAGTCAAGGCTCGAACCAGCGACCTTCTTCTACCTACTGCGCCATTGTGTCGCTTAAACCCATTGTATGAGTCAAAATTTGTATTTTTTACTAAAAAGATATTGGTTTATTAAGATCGTCTTTCATTCAGATTTATTTTTAAACATTTGTCTATATATATATATAAAACATGTTATTATGCTAATTCACATTTCGTGAATGAAGATGAATTAAATATATTTTTTGAAGTCTTTAAAGTTGGAAAAAATTAGGTTTTCATCGAATTAGAAATTGTTGAATTATATTGACACTATTGATGTCACAATCACCAGCAATTTAGTCCTTGTAGATCGCTGGTAAGCACGTAGATCGCCATAGAACTACAAATCTACTATTATATGGACTGCAAATCCAGTCATGCACCGCTCACACGCACCTGTTCCCGATTGCATTGATTGCACACACACATACACATAGCCGGAGGATCAATACGAACTGATTTCTAGGACTGTTTAGATTATGAACATTATGACAAGACCCTTTTCTTGTTTCATTGTTTATTCCTGTCTGCTGCCTGTTATTTGACTATGATTCTGGATTCTCTGTATGTAGCTGATTGCCCCTGTGTTGACCATTGCTTGCCTGACCATTCTTTCGAATAAACAAGCATTTGGAGCCGCACTCCTTGTCAGCGTCCCATCACATAACAATTGATCTTGTTACTAAAGAAGAATAAAGCCTTTTTATTATTATTTTCAATCATTATTTATTTAATTTTTTTTTTACATTTACTGTGTTATCTAATAGCTATATTGTTTATGGTCATTATTTCTTGGTTGTTAAAAAGCAGAAAAGTGTGGTACTTATTTTTTGTATGCATATGATTTTGTATCTGCACAAAATGTTCATAATCGTATTAAAAAACATATTAATTGATTAGTATCATGCATTGCTAAGAACTTAATTTGGATAAATTTAAAAGTGATTTTATTCAATATTTAATTTTTTTTGATCCCTCAGATCAGATTTTTAAATAATATTTGATCAATTTTAGTAACATACCATACATCAATGTTTTATTCGACTAATTTATTCAGTTTTTAGACAATATATAAATTTTACTTTCTTAAAATTGTCCCAGGTCACAATTGTGGTAAGGTGAGGATGAAATACTTGACGAAAAAACCAAAGCAATTCAATTCATGTTTATTTCTATAGCGCTTTTAAAATGTAGTTTGAGTCAAAGCCGCTTAACATAGAAGTTCTAGTAAAGTCCACATATCAGAGTTGAAGTTCAGTTTGGTTCAGTTCAGTGTGATTTAAATTTAAAACAAAACAATGGGAAACACTAGTTGAGATGAAGCACCTTTTAAATATATCTCATACGCTCCTTTCTTCAAAACATTACTACCAATAGAGCTTGATTTGAATTGTAAATAAGATTCTGAATACATTTATGTCACTTCCCAAAGCAGCTTCCTTATGCGCTCATTGTTTTTCCGTCAGGTCTCGGCTCAAGGCAACCCTCCAGAGGCCTACCCTCCCTTCCAGACTCCCCCAGGAGCCAACTTCGAGGAGCCGTACTATGAGGACCAAGCGCATAAAAGGCCCCCGCCCGCCGCAGACGGCACCATGCACCTGGGACTGAAGTCCACGGGGAACTACGTGGACTTTTATTCTGCGTCTCGCCCATACAGTGAACTCAACTATGAGACGAGCCACTATCCTGCCTCGCCGGACTCCTGGGTGTAGGGGCAGGCTGGAGGCGGCTGGCAAACAGACACCAGACCAGCATGTGCATGAACACTAGTAGACATCTCACACTCTTAAACCTTCAGTTCGGTTCACTGCTCGCACCACAGTGGCCGGTGAGCACGGTTAGGAAAGTGCTTGGAGATTTTAAGGAAAGACGCGCAAGGAATGCATTTTACCAAACGGATTGCTTGAACTTTAGCATCAGAGGGAATGGAAGAGGGAAAGCGGAAGATACTATATGTGGCGCAGAGATGGGATAGTTACGTGAAGCACAAGAAAATGACATTCGACACAAGCTAAGGAAGTAGTTTTCACACTTCTTTTGTTTTTTGACATCTATTTTTTGTTACACCATGCTTTTTACGGAGTGCTCCGGTGCACTCTTAGCCTTTGTATGTTTTTATTTTTGGGATTTCTTTTTATTATTTGCTTGTTTTTGTACCTCCTTTTTGACTTCTTGAGTCTGGTGTAAAGTACTTGTTGTATATTACAGATGTAGATACAAGGTGCATTGTGTATATTACGCAAAGACTGCAGTGTCCTCCCCACGTGGCTCGATATATATCGTTTTATTTTCCTGTATTTTTAAAAGAGAGAACAAAATTCGGTCACTAAACTTCAGCGTCCTGTTTTATGGGTAAGAAATACAGCCGAAAGGTGTTGTTTGCTCTAATGTTATTGGTTTTTTTTCTAAGCGAGGAAATTACTTACTACTGACGACAGAGCATCACTGCCTGGACAGAGTTTACCACCAATAATAAGAACAATTTCAGGCATATCTGTCAGTTCTTTTTCTGTCACTGTTTTCCAGCTGTACTGACGTAAAGACTGGTCATTCCACGAGTGATCTGTGCTTAGTTATGTGCCAAATGTGGTAATCCCTGAGCCAAGGGGTGCTGTAGAGCTGCCGTTGAAGATACGCTTTAACGACAAGTCACTCGTTCAATCGACGCCCATTTGTAAATGCTTTTTTTTATTTGAAAGATTAAACATGTTCGGACAGCATTCACACTGTTAGAGAAAACGGAGGGACAACGTCTTTGACAGCTACTTCCCCTCCAAAGATGTACAATTAGTTGACGCTGTGTTGTAAAATAGACATTTGCAAAATCTGCTTTTTTTCTTCCAGAAAATCAGTGGTTCTTAAGCTCATCGTAGACAAATCTGTCAATAGAGTATGGATATATATTATATAAATACAAAATATATATATACTTTTTATGTGCAGATGTGGATGTCACCTAACGCAGAAACATTGCAAAGAAAAAAAAATGCTAGTTTAAAAAAAAAAAAAGCATAGGGTTTTGTTCACCTTGATTTCTAACCAGATGTTGACCTCCTGTTGTCATGTTGTTGCTGTGTAAAAGAGGCGAGACCAGGGCTCAGTGAGGGCCGATGTGTTTAATATTGACTTGAAAAGGTGCTAAAACCACGCTCTAACACCTTTTGGCACACACCTTGCTACCTTTTATTAATGCGTTTTGAATGTGCTTCGTGTCCTTAGCAAAATGGATTCCACTAAAACGAATAGCTTCGAATCTAAAAGTAGAGCTGTGTGCGTTTAGACACACCTCTTGAGTTACTTTTTTTTCTTCTTGTAGGTAATTGCCTATATCTCAGGTCATCTTATTGCAAGAGAAGATGGGTGAACATTCCTCTTTTGACTGAATGGAGAACAAAGAATGAAACTACCCTGTAATTTTTGGGATTTTTCAAACTGTAAATTTCAAGTCTGGCAGAAAGAGAGGGAAGGTCTGAAGCAAGCCCTGGTCTTTCCTTCATGTCATTTTACACTTAGGTAATTGTCAGATGCAAGGATTCAGGACGATCCCAGAACTCACATATGTTCAGCACCATTGATAGTGAACGTCTAAGAACAAGCAAAATATCTGTGAAAAAGTAGACATATCAGACAACCTGTATTGAAGATGTAAGTAAAACTTTTTTTTTTCTGTTGCTAGACAAAGTGTTTGAGAGAATTGTGAACCTTTTTAATGCCAGGTTGCAACTGCTATATAAACTAATGGAGAATCACCGTTTTGTGATTTCTTTGGTTCTGTGTCTGATTTATTTCCTTTATTTGGATATTTCCAAAGGTAAGTTTGGTATCAACGTGTACTTTATTGACAAATTTTATTGAAAGAGGTCCTATTATGCCCTATTATTAAGTCTAGAGACTGTTTGGGAAGGAATGGCTGACATGAAACTGACGTTTCGACAGTGTCGAGATCCCGAAGCACAAGTGTTTCGAAGTACTGCACCAAAGCATGATCCAAAACACTCAGGTCATGTGATTAAGGTGATTCGAATCACCCAGGTCACGTGATAAAGGTGTATTGCAAGACTTGGTCACCTGACTAATGCAATTTAAAGCATCGGCCATTTCAGAAGCATTTTGAGACCTAGCGAATGTCTGTTTCACTGACAGAGTTGGAAAGAAATTCTATCCCATGTAGCCTATTGGATCACTCTCACAGAGTGACTGTACTGCAAAAAGCCTGAGTTCGAATCTCGATGAATCCTGAAATACTCTGAAATTGTGACGATGTATTTTAATAATGTTACTTTTTAATGATCAAAACAAGACATATTTGTTCCCAAAGTGTTTACTGGGATGTCAGACCAATGTTAAAACAAAACACGTTACAAGAGCAGCACTTTTAAAAATGCACATCTATAGCTGCATTAACCTGCATTCGAACCCATTATCTCTGCATGCTAGTCTGGAACTCTCACGGCTTCATTAAAACACTTAAAGCCTCGACCCTAAAACGAGAGGTTTAAAAACTCAACCTCTTAACTGTTTTTTTGCTGAATCTGTTCAAATTGCTTATCACTGCAAATCTCGTCACATAGCATTAGGACATGGGGTTGCAATGTAACCAACTTTCCTAATGCTTATGCTTGATATTTATGTTATTATCTAATTAATAACCACCTCAAGCGGAACTCTGAATCTGCGTCTGATTTCAGAGTCTGCTACTGTCCACCAGAGGTTGCATTTCAGTCGCTGGATGCATGCTTTGAGAGCCTTCATGACTGAATGAATCAAATATACGGTTTTCCACAAAGGCAACCCTGGGTGCTGAAATATAATTGGCTAACTGGCATTGGGCAGGTTTGGTGTCAAAAACTTACATACACCACCTTGAAAACTTTTAGTTCATTTTTATGCTCAAACATACACACTACAAACTGACATTCAAAAGGTGAAAGAAGCATAATAGGACCCCTTTAAATATACTGCATATGAACTAGGGTTTCATCCAGACCAATTCCTCTTTTATTTTACAAAGATTTACCAGACACTTTAACAGCACAGATATTTTATCGGTTTACCACATTTTTGTGTTCCAGACATCAACACATAAGAGATTTCTGTTACCTTGTACTGCCTTGAGTTTTCCATTTATTGTATTTTTGATAGAATTCCTAGATAGCCATCAAAGGCCAGGCGAGCAAGCCATGAGCTCCTGTTAGGGTTTCATCACGACTGTTTCATTACCATTTTCCCCACAGAGAGCCATCTTGACATTGACAGGGTATGTGCTTCTCACGTTGTCCTGAGAGCCAGTTTGTAATATAAAAAAGTGTGACAGGCGCTAAACGACATCCCCAGCCTACAGCTCTGAAACACCAAGCCTTTCACATCCATTTGTGTTTAATCTCATCAATGCTAATATATGAGAAAGTATCAATCGATACAAGACCATAGAAATGCAGTGATGCTGTTGGTTTGTATTGCTAATTTACAATACGTACGGTACAAGATTAAACATGGTAATTGAAAACATGCATTTTGAGAGCTGAAATGGCCACATGTCTGGATTGTGTGTTTTGGGAACATGAAGACTTACTTGACTGAACAGATGTCAGACTGACCCCTACTGGTGATGTATTTCGCAGTTCACTCGGCATTGCTGGAAAAGATGCACTGCTGTAAAATGATTTCATTTGACATCATCATTGAAATTTGTAAAGAAACATTTTGATAACAAAAGGTAGATCTTCTATCTAGACCAGAGATGCCCAAACTTTTACTTATGGAGGGCCAAAAATCAAACTGGATTGAGGCTAGTGGGCCCAAAGTAAATCAAGTTGCCATGGGTAATTTCCCAGTTTATTTAATAATGTTTAGAAATGACTAGAAAAAGTTGCTTTATATTAACTAATACAGATTTTTTTTATATTGAATAAAACAATAAAATCAAAACAATCTCATTTATTACAGAATTACACTACTTTTTGCCTTGATTTGCTCTCCAGTGTTTTCTGCATAGTCCTATATCTGTTGAGTGACAGAATTTACATTTTTAAATAATCAGATTCATTTACAACATTTAATTGAAACATTTTATTTGAGTTCGCTTTTTTTTTTTGTAGCTCAGCAATAACACAAACAAAAAAGCTTACGTCAAATTAGAAATAACGATCTCTGTGTTAAAGACGTTCGTCCCAACCCTCTCCATCATACTCACTTCTCCTCAATGATGGGATGGTGGGCCAAATCAAAGGTTACAATGGGCATCTCTGATCTAGACAATAGAAGTTAGGCATACTGTAAGATTAAAAATCTACTATGTCTATACGATCTGTGTAAAATTGTTTATATTTGATTTCTATAAAAACAAAATTAATTTAGGGTAAAGTTTTATTTTATTTAATGTGCTTCATTTTTATAAAAACATTATTTTATTACAATATTGTAAAATACCATGCTCCAGATTCAACAGTGATATGTGTGTGTGCACCCACTTCAAATGTTATCACTCGATTGAATGGGCATTAATCAGTGGTTATCAGCTCATAGATATGGGCCAATAGGCACCTTCTGCGCCACTAGGCTCAGAAAGCTGTTATCTTCCATTTACATGGTTAATAAGCTATACTATTAGACAAGACTTCAGATCCAGATCTGTTTTTATATAACTGTGATGGTTAGGTTTGGAGTTGGGGTAGAGGTAGACGCTAATAAAATACAACTAATGGAATTAAATTGAATAAATAATATAAATAATTCTCGTTGACTTCCGGTCGCAGCCGTATGTGATCTACAGCTGATTAACCATGTGGATGGGTGATAAAAGCCTTCTTCAAAGCCCCACCCCCCCCCTTGAATTTTGTTTGCTTTTTTTAAATATTGTGCAAATGATTTTTAACAGAGCAAGGAAATTTTCACAGCATGTCTGAAAATATTTTTTCTTCTGGAGAAAGTCTTAATTGTTTTATTTTGGCTAGAATAAAAATAATTTATAATAATAATAATTTAAAAAAAAAAACATTTTAAGGTCAAAATTATTAGCCCCTTTAAGCTATATATATTTTTCGATAGTCTACAGAACAAACCATCATTATACAATAACTTTCCTAATTACCCTATCCTGCCTAGTTAACCTAGTTAAGCCTTTAAATGTCACTTTAAGCTGTATAGAAGTGTCTTGAAAAGTATCTAGTCAAATATTATTTACTGTCATCATGGCAAAGATAAAATAAATCCTTTATTAAAAATTATTTCTATCCATATTTCTATCCATTATTAAAAATATGTAGAAAAAAATCTCTGTTAAACAGAAAGTGTGCGTGTGTGTGTGTGTGTGTGTGTGTGTGTGTGTGTGTGTGTGTGTGTGTGTCCATTACTGTAGCAGTGGTGTGGACTTTCATATTGTCATAGGAGTAGACCGATTATTATAGTTATTAACAGCATATATACTGACTTTACTGTACTTAGGTGAAAATGAGGCTGTAAGGACAACTTTCAAAACTTGCTTTATTATTTTACTACAAGCGTTATGGAGAAGATAGTTGAAAATATGCATTGAACATCGTATATTTATATCACCCACTTCATTCCTGTCAAAAATGAAGTATTTACTAGTGAAGTTCCACCTAACACATGACAAGTTCTATGAACATGCTTGATAAATAAGTTTATTTATTGTTTATCGAGTCTTTATATAACACTCCCTTTTACAAGTTCAGTCTTTTAGTGCAATATAAAAAAGAAAAAAGATTACTGTGCAACATATTTCAAGTAATGACTTGGCTCAAGAAAATTATAATAAAAAGAGCAAAAAAAAAAACTTTAAATACACTATGCATAATGCCAAACATTTTGGGACACCCCTCTGAATCAATGAATTCAGGTGTTCCAATCACTTACATGGCCACAAGTGTATATATAATGTCTATCCAGGCTGCTTCTTTAAACATATGTGAAAGAATGGGTCACTCTCAGGAGCTCAATGAATTCAAGTGTGGCAGCATGAGGTTGCAACCTCTGAAATACTGTAAGTACATTTATGGAATTTCCTCACTACTAAATATTCTACAGCCAACTGTTAGTGGTTATATAACAATTTGGAAGCAACTGGGAATAACAGCAACTTAGGCCACATTAAAATCACAGAAAGAGGTCACAGTGCACAGTAGTGGCCAGATTTCTGCATAGTCAATAGCTTCAGACATCCAAAATGTGTGTGGCCTTCAGATTATCTCAAAAAGAGCTTGGAAGGGAATAGCTTCTCATAGCCAAGCAGCTGCATCCAAGCCTTACATCACTAAGTGCACTGCAAAGACTTGGATAGTGTAAAGCACACCACCATTGGACTCTAGAGCAGTGAAGACTTTTTTTTGGAGTGACAAATCACACGTCTCTTTCTGGCAATCAGATAGATGAGTCTGGGTTTGGTGGTTGCCAAGAAAACGGTACTTGCCTGACTGCATTCTGCCAAGTGTAAAGTTTGTTGGAGAGAAGATTATGGTGTGGGGCTTTCTTTCAGGGGTTGGGTTTGACCCATTAGTTCCTGTAAAAGGAATAATTAAAGCTTCGGCATACCAACATTTTGCACAATTTTATGCTGCCATCTTTGATGGAACAGTTTGGAGATGGCTACTTCCTGCTCCAACATGACTGCAAAAGTCCACAAATCAATGTCTGTAAAGAGATGGATGAGTGAGTTTGGTCCTGACCTCAACCCGACAGAATCTTCAACCTTCAGGATGAATTAGAGTGGAGACTCTGAGCCAGGCCTTCTT
Organism: Danio rerio; assembly: GCF_052040795.2. Taxonomy (NCBI): domain Eukaryota; kingdom Metazoa; phylum Chordata; class Actinopteri; order Cypriniformes; family Danionidae; genus Danio; species Danio rerio. The sequence goes on along the minus strand of NC_141022.1, from coordinate 33,897,345 downwards.
ATCAGTAGCTATGTTTCCATCCAAAGATGTGAATTAAATTTATGCGCAAAACTGGAATATTGCATATAAGCAGCGTTTTCATCCAAGTAGTCAAAATCATCACTTACTGATTAACTGGCGGCAAATATAAACAGTAAAAATGGAATTAACTGTGGAAGGAGAAGCCGTGTCAATCTTTTCTTCATTTAATAAATGACTTGTGCCTCAGATGAAGTGCCGTCATGCAGTGAATGTGTGGTGGCATTTGAAGGCATGAGACATGGAGCACAGAAGCTCTTGACAGTTCTAGAGGTAATTAATAATATAATAACACTAATACTGAAATGGTTAAGGGTTTTAGAATGACCAAAACAACATGCTCAGCCTGCTGGTATGTCCATTCACACATATTTATCACCACATGATCTCTTATAACAACAATCACATGACCTTTTTTAATGCGCATAATGGAATTTGTTTAGTATAGTGTTTCTATAAAAGTTTATGCACATGTTTTCGTATAGAATAAAAAGTTGATCCTACTTAGTTATGCCCAATTGCTTTTTATGCACATTTTTGAAACTTATGTGCATCTTGGCATTTCCATCAACCGATTTTTTTTTGCGCATATCAAAAATGCACATGAAAATAGATGGATGTAAGGTAGCTAGTGTCTGACCTCTCAAATGCACTTGTAAATAGTTGGTCAGAAATTCCCACTCCTAAACCTTATGGAAAACCTTCTCAGAAGAGTTGAAGCTCTTACCGCTGCAAAGGGTGGGCCAACTCCAAATTGAACTCTACCAAGTAAGATTGAGATGTCATTAAAGTTCCTGTGCATGTAAAGACAAATCTCCCAAAACATTTGGCAATTTAGTGCAGGTTAGATGATTAAAAATTAGTAATCATCACCAGTTAAAAAATATCAGCCAGACTATGTAATAGAATTGAGGAGTAAAAGTCCATGGCATTCTAAAAAGTGAGTAATTCTCACAGACCTGAAACCAACAGTGGAAAACCTCTGTAAAACACTAAGGCATCAAAAGCCACTTTACTTTTTCCTCCCAATAGGCAATCTCAACCTTTCCATCTGTTCAGCTTTCTTCTTCTCCTCCTTTAGAGCTTTGTACTTCCACTTAGGGATCTGTAGTTGTGCTGAATCGTTTGAACTCCTGCGTGGCGGCCGCTCTGGCATGTGTATGGGAGGAGGAGCTTTACACAGCATAACTTTAGGCACCACCATCCCAGGACGTACACTGCTCCTGCGCATCATGTGAAGGGGCAGCAGGCTGTTTCTCCTCAAGGCCACAGTAGAAGCCATAGCGACACTGTGCAGTAACTGCGGCTGCAGGCTGGCACGGCGTTCCTGCTTTTTGGGCACCAGGAGAACCCTGGAGTTCTGGAAGAGCCTCTTGTAGTTGTTGAGGCGATCGGGTCCGAGGTTCTTCAGTTCAGCCAGCCGTTGTCTGCGAAGGATATCCTGCACGGCAGGACGCCGTTTTCCTACACACGGGGGGCTGCCCGGGCACACAGTGTGGCAGGCGGTGGCTATAAGAGGACTGGCCAAGGCTGTGGTCATTCGCACAGTGTAGTCCATGACCCCTTCGTCTACAGGATTGGTCTTCATGCTGATGTTAAACATGTTACAGATACATTCCGAGAACTTCCTCCAGCAGGACTTAGGCTCCTTTGATCTGGCCACCATTTCGCTCAGCATAGGCCACCCCATGTGATAAGAGTCACAGAACTGTTCGGCACACGGTTTATCCATCAGTCTGGAAATCAGTTTGGCAGTCTCGTAGCGGCCTGTAAACAAGGCCCATTCCTGTGGTGTCAGTTTACGGCCAAAGTCTCTTGCTTCAATGTCTCCTCCTGCACAAAGAAAGACAAAGGGTTTTGTGGAGGAAAATGAATGCCCACTTGAAGGAACATAAAAGAGGATCATTATGTATGCATGAACTAAATCAGAAATCTGTATTCATTTTTCAGCTGATGATGCTGTACCTGTCATCATGAGAGACCGCACACATTCAGCTCGACCCTGCATGGCTGCTTTCATCAACGCCGTGAAGCCATGGCAGTTCCTACGCTCAGTGTCAATCCCAGGAAAATAGTTTAGCAAGTAGTGTGTAATCATACTGTGGCCTATAAATAAAAAACATTTACATTCAAACAGGCACTCTTATTCAAAGCAGAATTATTATTTCATGCATTTACATAAAATCAAATTCATTACTTTGGCATTGCTACCTTCATGATCTAGAACAGGAGTCAACCTTAGGCAATGTCCATAGGTAACTTTATGAACAGATTTTTTCGTGCCTTAATTATTTTCAAGAGTTCACACTTAGCTGATGATTGATTATAAAGCATGTTTGGCATGCTGTCCCAGGAGAGATCGCTGAGCTCATAAGATCCTCGAGCCCGGGGCTCCCTCTTGTTTGCAGGGTGAGAGAGTTTGAGACCAGGTAGATCTTGAGGACTCCCCTGTTTATTTATGGCTAATGACAAATTAGAGATTGCTATGAAGAGATTAACTGCTGACTAAGAGCTCATCTATGGTGCCAACTTACTTTGGTCAATTTACTTATGTTACATGTCTTTGGACGGTGGAAAAAACTGAAAAACCCTGGGGCAACCCACGCGAGCATGGTTGAACATGCAAACTCTGCTCAGAAACGTTGACTAGCCTGGTAAAAACTTGAACCAGTGACTCTTGCTGTAAGGCAACAGTGCTAACCCCTGGGTTGCCGTGCCCTATAAAGAAAAAGGGAGAAGGAGTAGAAGGCGGGATTCATCAAGATGAAGATAACTGAGGTAAGAAACTCTAGTTATTTATGGTGACTTGAGAATCATCTGATTGGTGAATCATGTGTTAGCTAATGCGGGACCAGCTGTGGTCAATCATAAGCATGTGATCCTCTCGACATTAGTATTCACATAAGTAAGTTACATATAAAGTCAAGGCAAAATCGCGAACAGAGGCAAACTATCACCATGCTGCACAAAATGATTGGGAGTGTGGCACATTTGCTGCCTGGATTTCACCTCATTTGCTTCTATCACATTTGATGTGAACCCAGCAGCGTTGGTCAGTCAGAAAGCAGAAAACAGCATGTATGATGAAATAATGAGGCAAAAACACACGACCACACTGTGACTGAAGTTTCTGAAAATTTTCACCCTGGCAAAGATTTCAGTTTTCACAAGGTTTGGGTTTTAGTCACCTGTGCAGTCACCTGCGTGTAGGCCAAACCACTTAGAAAAAAAAATAGTGTTTTGAACATTTTTGTTTGTGTGAACAGGGTCTCAGTTCTTGCAGAGCTGCAGCCCCACAGGGTTTAGTTCCAACAGAGCTGTAGTTTCTAAATACATCTGAAGGTATTCATTAGTTTGGTCAGTTGTGTTTAATAACGGATGAATATAAATGGATCAAGACTGTGGTCCACCAGGATTAGAATTTGACACATTCTCTACAGCAGTAGTGCTCAATTACATTCACGGAGCCACCCAACACTGTTTGTCCTCTTAGTCAAACATCAATTCACTAGCAGAGACTCCAAGACCTAAAATAGTTTTGTGAGACAAATGTATAATCCAGTGAGAGTTGCAGTAAAACTGCTCTACAGCATTAGGAGCTGTTAAATTACATGTATCGCATCTTTTAACATGCGTAAGTTCATTTTTTTTTTCATGTGGCTTGTGTGCACAAACAGGAAGCAAAAAAGGAGTTGAAAACATCTCAACTTTTCAGAAAGCTGCAAGTGCACCATGAGTCATGTGACTAGAACTGACAAATCCGCACATTTCAGTAAAAACAGTGGACTAATTACCTCAGACAAACGTAACGCACACAAACACTGCAGTGCTTTTATCCGAGCTGCAGCAATGGTTTGTACAGCCATATCACCCTGCAGCCCAAGACCGGTTACTCACTGAAGCTAAGCAGGGCTGAGCCTGGTCAGTACCTGGATGGGAGACCACTAGGGAACACTAGGTTGCTGTTGGAAGTGGTGTTAGTGAGGCCAGCAGGTGGCGCACAACCTGTGGTCTGTGTGAGTCCTAATGCCCCAGTAAAAGTGAAGGGGACACTATACTGTCAGTGGGTGCTGTCTTTCGGATGAGACATTAAACCGAGGTCCTGACTCTCTGTGGTCATTAAAAATCCCATGGCACTTCTCGTGAAAGAGCAGGGGTGTCCTGGCCAAAGTCCCTCTATCGGCCCTTATGATCATGGCCTCCCAATCATCCCCTTCCACCGAATTGGCTGTATCACTGTCTCTCTACTCCACCAATAGCTGGTGTGTGGTGAGCGCACTGGCGCCGTTGTCCTGTGGCTGCCGTCGCATCATCCAAGTGGATGCTGCACACTGGTGGTGGTGTGGAGAGACCCCCCTCATGCTTGTGAAGCGCTTTGGGTGTATGGCCATACACAATAAATGCGCAATATAAATACACATACACATTGTTAGTTTGTTGTCTTCAGAGTGAATGGTTGATGATGCCTAGCACCAACAGACACCACAGGAGCGTAAATGTTGAAATTGGTGAGAAAAGTAAAGCACTTCCTGCTTTCCACATGCTTTTTAGATGCAATTTGTGAACTGCACTTTAAGCAGTCCCTTAATCAGGTGCTTCTGTGGGGTAACGTGTGCAATAACTGGAGTGACCAACTAGGAATATGTTGGAATATTCTAGGATGAAAATGCCAAGATTTATTTCTGAATGTGAAAGAAGGCTCCATTTTCATCTTTGGGATGTGTTGGAGTAGACAGTAGACACCTCGGGGTTCGATAGTGGGGTGCTTTCATTATCAAGGTCTTGGCCAAAAATAAATTAAAGTCTTGATGGAAATGAACTGTGACATTGAGGGTTGATGAAATGATGCCATGAAGATGGGGTCCAGGTAAATTGGTCTTTCACCAAGACTGATAGACCTTGGCATTGTCATCCTGGAATATGACCATGGTATACATCTTGTGACGCAGTTGTTTAAAAAGTAAGAAGCTACACACTGTATCAGCTTGAGTTAAAAAGAACTGATATAACAAGCCAGAAACATAATAATCATTGCAGTAATGATCCAATCGTAGACACTTTCTTGCTTAAATCCAGGGCTGGCAATGTATATACACTTAGAGCAGTCAAATAAAGACCTATTGGGATATACTAAAGCAGGTCGCACACCAGAAGCGCCATGTATTTTAGAATTCTAAACATAGGTTTCTATCAGGATACACACACCGGCACCGCAAGTCGGCGGCTGTCGGCGGCGCCCGGCGACGGCTCAGGACGCAGTTCATTTTTCAGCCGCGCCACAGAGCGCCATCTGATTAGTTTCATGTTAAATATCCTTCGAATGTGCGCGTCTGGTGTGTGATACTTTAAACTGTCATGTGCGCGCCGTGTCGCGGCGCCGAGCGGCGCTCCTGGTGTGCGACCTGCTTAAGGGTTGTTAGGTGTATTGCCTTTAATAACTGATTCCCCTCACTTACCTGCTTGTGCAGCATTAATGAGAGCTGTATTCCCTTCATTATCCTGCCAATTCACGTCCACATGTGGGCACTGGGACAGTGCAATGACCACATCCACGTAGCCCTGGTAACACGCCACTATCAGACCTGTCTGTTAAGCAGAGAGGAAAAATATGAGCCATCTCAGCAGTCATTTACTTGAATGTCCATCATTACTGAAAAAGAAGGTGTTTAACGTGCAAAACTGCAGAGGCACTGAAGCGCTTGAACCCTGCTATAGAGCAGTTCATTCAAGGCCAACACATTCTCACTCCCAACTCGTCACATACTGACGCTTGGTCAGGAACCCTTGGCGTCAGTTATTGACGCACAGGGTACCCCTTTAGCGTCATATTTAGACGTGCAGGGATTCCCTATAGAATCTGTGCCTGAGCCTGAGGCGTCATATGGAGACGCTGGAGGCTCGTATAATTACCAATAGATGTCAACGCAATTTTTAAAACCTGATTTACGCCTTGTTATCTTAGTTTTCTTATTTTAAAAATATGTAATTTTTATTTTGTTCATGAAAAGCGTCTGTAAACGGGGTCGAAACTACTGTATGAATAAACTTCGGCCCACGTGACATCCCTTCACGGTGAGTTTAACGCCGCTCTGCTATTGGTCAAACTGCATCAGCGGTGAGTTCTCAGATGAGTTCAACTGTCAACATTAAATATTACGTTAATGCTGCATAATATATTTTTATTGGAGATTAGTTGGTGTTTATAAATATGTTATCATTTACTTTATATTTAATGAGTGAAAATATATTCGGTTGTCCAGTTTAGGGTAACTATGCCTAATAAAACTTTGATTCATTCATATTATTTATTATTTACTTTATTATTTTACTTTAAAAAAATATTAAATTTCAAGTACTAAGTTTAAAAATGTTTTCAGCTGATATTTTTCATTTTAAATTATTTATTAAAGTTGGGGTCATTGTATGTGGCGATCTATTTTTTACAGTCTATGCTCGCTATCCCAAGGTTCATTGCGATCCCAAGGTTCACTGCGGTTTTCCACAAGGTAAGTAAAAAGTAAACAAATAAACACGATTTGTTGATAAAGCATGTACTGTAAACTAGCGACGTTATCTAATTACATCAAGTTCATTTATTAAAATCATATTTTTCTCACATATAACGTTGGTCATGCATTAGAACAATATACATTTTAAGATAAGGAACAGTGTAACCAGATTGTTGTTTTCCACAATAGAATTCGTGCAAAATCTATATATAATATGCAATATGCAACTCTAATTATACAAATGTATTCGTAATTGTTTTAATATTAAAGAACATCAAGTGTTTCCAAAGGTTTATTGTAAAAACAATTATTTTCCATGCCTTAAAACAAACACACACACACACACACACACACACACACACACACACACACACACACACACACACACACACACATATATATATATATATATATATATATATATATATATATATAGCATAACAAAAGCTCAAGTATAACTTAAGCTGATGTATGTCACACAATGAATATCTTACACTATTACCAGTACAATTTGGCCTTTACCAATTTATTTAATAAAATAAAGAATCTATCATCTCTAAATTGTGGTAAAGAGGCACAACAAGCTGTCTTCTTTTCAAATATTATGTCAGTCAGGATGGTAATGGTAAAACTCAAGGATTACCTTGCACCTTCTCAGAAATGTACCATTGATCAAATGTATTGCAAGTGGCTGGATTGTTTTTAACACAAGCAACGTTTTTTTAAATCATTATCTTAAACAGATTAAGGCTCATTTTGGACTACACTTACATTACTTTACAACTGCTTAATGCAGTACTGATGTATCTAGTAGTTTAGTGGGTTTAACTAATGTCACATCTGTTTTTATTCATTTCAGATGCAGAAACTTTTGACATATGAATTTATCTTGACTAAGGGTAATGTTTTTGTTCAGAATTAATCATTATTTAAAATCATTGTATTTTCTTTGTTATTATGTACAGATTTTAAAAGAATGTACTTTCTTTTAATAAAGAACTCTTCACAGCACTGCAGCTAAACAGTCACAACCTCACAGAGCTGCACAACTGCCCCACTCAGATCAGTGTTGAAGCTGGAACCTCATCTTGTGTACAGCAAAGGCAGAGCTGAAAATTCACTGTTTGTCTTGTATTGTGTGGTAAGTCATAGTTTTATTAATTTTTTTATTTTATTGCAACACTAAGTTGTCCATTCTGTGGCCAATATGATATAAAGGGCCTAAAATGGGACTGACGTGATCATTGTTTTGATTTCTAGATAAGTACTCATGGGGCTACACATGCAGCTGAAGTTAGCTTCATTGAGTAGGACATTTCTTTCAGTATACTCTTAAAGAGATTCACCCAAAAATGAAAATTCTGTCATTATTGACTCATCCTTCACTTGTTCCAAATATGTCTGACTTGCTTACTTCAGTTAAACACAAAAAAATTATATTTTAAAGAAAGATGAAAACCTGCAAACATTAACTTCCATAGTATTTGTTTTTTCCTACTATGTATGTCAATGTTTTCAGCTTTCCAGCTTTCTTCAAAAAACTTCCTTCATGTTCAACACAAAGTAACTTGGAAGTTTTTAAAAAAGGTTTACAACCACTTAAAGGAGAGTAAATAGTGAACTGTTCCTTTAACCCAATCTAGTTGACTTTACTAGAAAATTGTATAGAAACCCAGTGGCTTAAACCCCTTACATTTTATACAAGGTACAACTTAACAGCCATACTTGAATTAAAATATTACTGTAAGTTCAAGAAGATTGTAAAGGTTCTAGGTTAATTTAAAGAGGGCTGTTTAGTTTCACCTTGTGTAAAAACATAAAGGATTTAAGGCAACATGTTTCTATGCAGTTTTCTAATAAAGTCAACTAGTTTGGGTTAAGAGTGTAATGGGTTACAGTAATAGCAGTGAATCATGCAGGCATAAAATAAATGTTTAGCCATGTAAAGCAATAAGCTTGTTATAATTTAGAAATATTTTAGGGTGGAGCACAGTATGCTGTTGTAGTTTTCATATAATTGATGAGTCAAACATGAGATGTGTTTTAAATTGCAAGACGTGAATTAACAATATGTTCATCAAGATTCAAATCTTGCATCTTATATTTTTTAAGGTTTTGGCCCAATAATACCCATATTCTGCTATTTAAAAAATCATGCTGGAATTTGTGTCAGCATTCCCTTCAATGAAAACTACAACAGTGGACATCAATGGTGATAAAAATGTATGAGAAGGATAATGGTGTTCATAATGAGAAGTGCAGTCCCTATCCTGATCTCTGAGTTTGTAGAACTGACAGATCTGCTTGGAATAAATGGAAACATGCTGGAAATGTTTAACCTATTATACAGTTAATTCAAGAGTGCCAGGTTTAATGACACTTTACATATATAAATAAATATCACTGAACTTTCTAAATGAAACCTAACACTCATTCTTTGTTCAGTAATGATGTTGTGCACTTCTAATACTTTACAGTGGCAAAACCTGGAATAACACATGGGAGCCCTCCAGGAATTGCTGACACTTTACGCCCAAGTCTCCTCATGCTAACCGGATTGCAATATGACAGTCTAGTCAGCATAAACACCTGGACTCACCAAGCACACTTTGGTTCTCAGTGTTTTGTAAAAATAGTTTTTGCTATTCTTCAGTAAATACTTGAATATGTTTTGAACTTATTCTACTTTTGATGTTTAAGTTCAGAAAGTTGTTATTATAAACATAATTTGCATTTGTCATGAACTTGACTTCTTGTTGTTGTGAAAGCTGTTTATTATGATGGCATTTCCAAAGGCATCATTTGAAAAGATTTTTTGCAGTGCAGTTTTACTTGAGCTTGACATACCAGATGTATGACATGAATAAATATCACAAAATAAATATAATAATAATAATACAAAATATACATTTCCTTCAATTATAATTGTTTTTAATCATTTATATATGTATGGTAATATATTATTGCATTAAAAACTTATAAAATATATATTTTTGGTTAAAATATATATTTTTGCATTTTTGTGTGATTTTTATTATTTATTTTTATTTGTGGCATTATAAATAAATTATAAATGTTTCATTAAAAATGTATTGTGTTTATTTGCATACTCATTTACAATGAACTACTATTTATACTATTTAATGGGCACTATATTTGTCATTTAAGTTTGACATATATTTATATTTGTATACCTACATGATGCAGGGTTTAGTTACAGCAAATGCTTGAAATGTTTTCAAACATGAAGCTTTTTTATTATTTTATTATTCGTTTCAAATTAAGTATACTGCCTATGATCTGGTTTTACTATGATCATTTTGCACATCAGGTTACCCCCACAAAGTAATCTCACGGTAAATATACATTTGTATTTTAATAAGACAATAAATAACATGTAATATTAATACACATTTTGATATTTAAGTTATATTATAAGGTTATAATCAACCTTCAGCCGGAAGATTACCAAATAGAGACAAAGTGTGACGTAGATTGCGACGTTGTGATTGGACTATAACTTCAAAGCCAAATTAAAAGATCCTTCGTGTTGCTAACTATGTTTTGCTAACTTTGCCACTTTACTAACAGTGTCCTTTATCAATGAGTTATCGCTGTGTTTTAAATAGTTAACGATTAACCAAGATCGTAACCCTAAACTTAACCCTAACTACACCTTTCAAGGAACTACAATTTGTAGCGCCATGTCTTTCCCCTCCCATCTATACAGCGACAAAGGATTGTGGGTAATGTAGTTTAAAGCCTTTTTGTAATAAAGTGGAACAGATACAAATTTTAATGAACTAAAGACTATCTGAATAAGGTCATTGTGCATATATTTATGACATATATGAAAGCCAGGCATAAATTTGTTATTTTACAATGAGTATTTTTTAAACAGCTTTTATTGACTTGATCAGTATATATCAGACTATTATATCCAACATTATTTATTGAACATAGCATAGGTAATAGTCTTGCTGATATTCTCTCACTCATTTCTCGTTTGAAATGTGAATACTTTTTCCTTTTCTACGGGGCTCTACTCATCCCCTTTGAGTAAAAGGGCAGTTAACCTATGTAGATGTATTATCTTCAACATGGACAAGAAATTGTATTGTCACATGTACAGTTGTGGTAAAAAAAAAAAAGCTGTAAAAATAAGCTAAACATTAGTATCCTCTTTAATTACAAGTTATTAGCAATAGTGATCTATGTTCATCACAAATGTTATGAGTTCAGAATAATATGTGTGGATGTAATTCTGTAAGTGTGTTTCATTAATGGTCATCATGTGATATTTAATTGTTTTCACTTTATTTGAAATATGGATAAAAGCTATTTTAAAATATGTAAATGTTTTTAAATAAAACCTTTTTAAAGACATGTATTTGTTTAAAAACCACTCTTTATCTGATTATTTTTACTTTCTAAATCTTCAACTGTTTGTGTAACAGTATGATTTGATGACAATGGATGAACTTTTAGTTTAATAATGATTCCACATAATGTCTTTGTCCTGCATGTGGGTTAATTTGTTAATTATTTTCTTTATGATCAAATGGTTGTAAGATTTGCTGCATTGTAAGAATCATGAAAATATTGAGAAATGAGGTAACAATGATGAAAAGATATCCTTTCAAATGCTGCGAATAGTTCAAACCTCCAAATGATTAAAAATACATAGCCATTAACCAACAAAATAAAAATGCAAACATTTAAATTATCTAAACTAGAAGTAAAATAGTTCTGTGCTGTATTTATAAGTTACTGTGTAGTTCTATGTCTACCAAAAATACATATTTCAATACATATTTTATTTTCATTCATTCATTTTCTTTTTGGCTTAGTACCTTTAACCAGGGGTCGCCACAGTGCTATGAACCGCCAACTTTTCCAGCATGTTTTTATGCAGCAGATGCTCTTCCAGCCGCAATCCATCTCTTGGAAAATATTTTATTTTTTATCTTGCATTCAATAAAACATTATACAAAGTTAATTTTTATTTTCAGAATAACAACAGTCGCACTGTTATCTCACAACAAGTGCAGCATTTTTTTGTTAGACATTCTAACATATTAATACAAATGTTTCAAAGTAAGGACAAAAATAAAAGGAGATAAATTTTTTTTTTTTTTAAGAAAAATCCATGAGGACCAAATAGATCCATCAGATCTTTGATGTAAATCATAGGTTAATTTGTTCAGAGGTAGAAGTCTGGTTGCCTGACTCAGCCACATATTGACTGGAGGTATCTGAGCAGTTGACCATAATAATGTACATTTTTTGCCCAAGTATATGCAAAAATTAAATTTATTATAAAAATGTATCATAAAATTAATATTTTAAAAGCTCTTAATGTCACTTAATGTAATGATTTCATTTTAATATAGAGTTCCTTAAATCGTTATATGTTGTAAGCAGTTAGGCATACAATAATGGTCTTAATTTACAACACTGATTGATTTTAGAGGAATGCTTACATACTGTACATATCTATGTATTTAAAAAAAAAAAGACAATTTGGTTATAGATGATGACAATTTTATTTAATTTTTTACAGATTTTATTACATGCTTTAGATTCAGGGTTAAGGTCATCCTCTTCTGGATTACAGTAAAAGAAAATCCACAGTCAATGTCATACTCATCAGCTGGAGCTTTATTTTAAAAAAATCTATGTTCTCTGCTCCAGCCAAAACTTGCAGGTACCTTGCAGGTCTCTAGATTGCACCATCGTATTGTTGTTTATTTCTCAGTTATTTTGTTGCTTTTTGAGAATGATGATCCATAGACCTTTTAACCCCTCTTCGTTAAGGCCACATGTCGAATCTTAAAAGAAGAACACAACAACATAAAAATATATTAATATCCTTTGGTCTGGGTAACCTTATGCTTATGTCTGTGCCAAAAATTACAAATACATACCAGTACTTTTCAGTAGCAAACAAGCAGGAAAGTTATTTGAAAGAACCAGGATGAGTTGAAAGGTATTTATAGTGGTTGGCCATCTCTGCCACAAGAATCCACTGCTTCTCCTGAAGAATCCTGACTAGCAGGATGATGTTGAACACCCTCCTCTTTGTTGCTGGGTCAGCAGAGTCTGAAATATATTTATAAAAAGAAAGTTGTATAACAAGGATTATACGTCAACTTTTAAAGAATCAACACTGACAGAAGTCTAGTGTACATACCATGCAATATGACGAAGACATCCACATCACTTCTTCTTTTTGTTGTCTTTGCTTCTGCTACTGAAAAAAAATGACAGTAATAGTAACACAATTTTTCATGACTACATGTAATATTAATAAGAATTTCCTCACCCTCTGCCCACTCCTCTACATCACAGACCAAAGTCTTCCAATTGGTTTCCAGTCACTGCCAGTTTCATGGATTCTGTTTTGCAACTTGCTTTGCAGAGCTGTTGCAGTCTACAATGATAAGCAATCAAAAATCACAATACTATTTAAATAGGTTACTGAACAACTAAAACAAATTCAACTGGATATCGTTACCTTCTGATATCAACAGGTCAGCGAGATGGCCAAATTGTTGAATATCTGCTAATTCCAGCACATGACCATGAGAGTTACAGTAGCATGTCTGGTCACTGCAATCCTATAGAAGAAATATTGCACTGTTCAACCTCCTTCCCAAAAGTAAAACCAGGCATATCCTGGTATGCCTCACTCCATTTCACCTGGTTAACATATACAAACAAACAAACAAACAAATAAATAAATAAGTAAACCAATAAGTTTTGGCATTTACTTGTAGATCAGTTTAAGACAATTACATAGTTCATCTATCTCAGATATAAACTCATGTGCTTAGGCATGAAACACACTAAAATCATGGGCTTAAAGATGGTGCTGAAACTTTGGACAGCTTTTTGCAACTCTTTGGAGGTAGTGTCATTAGTTGATGTAGTCCACAAATCTTCCTGTCAATTCTTAATCCTTAGCTGTAAATAAACCTTCAAAAATGCCAGTGTTTGAAAAAGGAATGAAACAGTACAGAACAAGTGCATAACAGTTTATATCTTCTAATCTAATTTTCTTAGGTGAACATCACAGAGCTGTTTTCTTGTTAATTTAGTTTCAACACATACAGTTTAAAGTACCTCGTGCATTCTTGAAATGGTTATGCTTATGGTTCATATCTACTTAAATTGGCAGTATATCTAGTGTGGAAGCAGAACAGATCAAGCTCTTCCTTGCAAATACTATCCACCTTGTATTGCACAGACTCCCACTCAAGAATATCTCAGAAAAATGTCTGCTGAGAACTTAGCAGTCCATTAAAAATAATTATACCAACATCTTTTCCACCAATGGAAAGAATATAAAAATACTTTAGGATATATTAATACTTGCATGACCAAATCTGAGATAAAAAGGCCATCAGTATGCCTTAGTTTAAATAAAACCAAATTTTTACTCTAGCCCACTGTCACCTAGGTCTACAGATACAGGGACTAATGGAAACAATGAAGTACACACTGACAGTCACTGGAGCAAGGCCCTCTCACAGTTGGGAAGATTGGAGTTCCTATGAGCTGTACCAGATAAAAACAACAAAAAAATGTACATTTATAACATTTCTAACTTATCCTAAGACTAGTAGACAAGCAGCATAAGCAGTTCTAATTTCCTAAACCCCAATGTGGGCAGTTGATGGCCTATAAGGTGTCATAAAATCAGACAAAACAAAATACTTTCTGAAAAAGAAAAAAAATGGTTGGCCACTATCAACACCCAGAACAATTAGTTTTAAACAGTTAGGCCACAATATTTTGTGAGCTTATGCTGTAGTTTTTTAATGTTTGTCATAAACAATAGTAATAGTAAAACTAATGCGTTTCTTTCTGTTATTACAATAGTAGTGAAAGAATAAATGCATTTTATCTCATACAATCACATATGCCTAAACAATGTAGATATTTAATATACATGGAATGAAAAACTTCACTAACCCTTGACTGATTCCAGAGTGGTCTTGGCCTTCCTTACATGGTGGTGCTTCCTGCAGATCACCAAGTTGTCATCAAAACTTGAGCTTATAATTGAGATCTTGATGATAAATCTGAGTATTGAGGAATCACTCATGGTGATAGGCAGAAACAGGCTGAAAGACACAAGAATTAATCAAACAAATATAAATGTGTTAACAGAGATAGAGAGAGAGACAAGTGCAATTTAACATATAAACATGGGTAAAGTGATTTTACTTTTTGCTTATTAGAAAACAAAATTGGATTTTTAAAGAAATCTAAAGAACCTGAAAAGAGCAAAGAAAAAATATTCATATCTGAACAGTGAACACCTTATAATGTACACCTGTATATATATATGTGTGTGTGTGTGTGTGTGTGTGTGTGTGTGTGTGTGTGGTAGATTAAGCTATTTTTTTGTTTAGTTTTGTGTTGTACAATGAATAAAATGTGCTCAGACGGGCAAAATTTCTGCCTTTTTCCTTTAAAGGCATGAAAAATAATTGTTTTTACAATAAACCTTTGGAAACACTTGATGTTCTTTAATATTAAAACAATTACGAATACATTTGTATTATTAGAGTTGCATATTGCATATTATATATAGATTTTGCACGAATTCTATTGTGGAAAACAATCTGGTTACACTGTTCCTTATCTTAAAATGTATATATTGTTCTAATGCATGACCAACGTTATATGTAAGAAAAATATGTTTTTAATAAATGAACTTGATGTAATTAGATAACGTCGCTAGTTTACAGTACATGCTTTATCAACAAATCGTGTTTATTTGTTTACTTTTTACTTACCTTGTGGAAAACCGCAGTGAACCTTGGGATCGCAATGAACCTTGGGATAGCGAGCATAGACTGTAAAAAATAGATCGCCACATACAATGACCCCAACTTTAATAAATAATTTAAAATGAAAAATATCAGCCGAAAACATTTTTAAACTTAGTACTTGAAATTTAATATTTTTTTAAAGTAAAAAAATAATAAATAATATGAATGAATCAAAGTTTTATTAGGCATAGTTACCCTAAACTGGACAACCGAATATATTTTCACTCATTAAATATAAAGTAAATGATAACATATTTATAAACACCAACTAATCTCCAATAAAAATATATTATGCAGCATTAACGTAATATTTAATGTTGACAGTTGAACTCATCTGAGAACTCACCGCTGATGCAGTTTGACCAATAGCAGAGCGGCGTTAAACTCACCGTGAAGGGATGTCACGTGGGCCGAAGTTTATTCATACAGTAGTTTCGACCCCGTTTACAGACGCTTTTCATGAACAAAATAAAAATTACATATTTTTAAAATAAGAAAACTGTGATAATAGGCGTAAATCAGGTTTTAAAAAGTTTGTTGACATCTATTGGTAATTATACGAGCCTCCAGCGTCTCCCTATGACGCCTCAGGCTCAGGCACAGATTCTATAGGGAATCCCTGCACGTCTAAATATGACGCTAAAGGGGTACCCTGTGCGTCAATAACTGACGCCAAGGGTTCCTGACCAAGCGTCAGTATGTGACGAGTTGGGAGTGAGAACGTGTTGTCAAGGCTAGAGATTGTAGAATGGTGAGATTCCACACACATCTCCAGAGAGACTTTTCGGTCAGAGGCGTATTGCTTTGGTGGTCTCACTGATGAGGTCGATAAACTCAAGATCTTCAGAATAAATTGGTGTCAACTGGTGTTTTGCAGAAGCATAATTAGATTGGCAAGCATATCATATAGTTAGATCAGTCAGTATTGCTGCACATTTCTATGAAAGGATCATTTATGTGCTTTTCTGAGCCCATATGAAAGAAAAATAACAGTGTCGAAGTGCAAATAGACCCTCAAATTGGTAAAGGCTGTTTACACTATAGCTTCAAAAAAGACTCATTTACGACAAGAACCTAAAAAATAATTAAATAAATAATTAAAACAATAACTATTTTAGTGTACACACATACATACAAAAATGTTTAAAGTCTGCACATGAAGGCTAACATATGGAACAGAAAAAGCAGACCAACAATGATTAAAAACACCAGAGCTCACAACAGGTCTGTCTTTAAATGATGAAAATCAATGTACTTATGGAGAAAATTAAAGGAGTTTCACTTTTAACACCCAACTGTTAAATTCTATGGGAAAACAATCAAATAAGCGACTCTTTATTTGATTGATTGCTCATGTTGTGGTTAATTACTTGCAATGATTGAACAGTTTTAGCTTATTGAACAAAAAACACACTAAGACTCTAAATTACAATCATTTTAATCTGCTATACAATGGAGTATTATGTGTAAAGTGTAACAGATAAGTGAAATAACCTGTACATCTGAACACATACAAACACTGTGTACTAAACGCTGTGTCATACTTAAAATCACAAGCAATTCAGCTAATCTAAACGACACTAATGAGCGTGGAGAACTAGAAAATAAAAACAACTGCGTGAGGTCAGAGGCAATTGCTGTAACAGCACAGAGCATCTCCCTTTTCTTGTGCGTCTCCAGATTGTGAGTGATTATAGTGCACTACAGGCAGATGGTAAGCCCCATAAAGACTATTAGCTAAGATTTAGTATGGAGTTCCCTCTGGGCTCAGAGCACTTGTCTGTTGGCATTTATGGTGCTAAGCTCTAGAATATCAAGAAACTGAATGATTATTGCTAGAATGAAACTGATGCGCTGCTCAAGAAATAAAGAGAAAGACTTGTCGTCTGCATTTATTTCAGTTATCTAGGCTCTTTTGGAAATACTGGACTGTCCTGCTTTACATGATTTTAGAAGACTTTTTTATGAAATTAGC